>NC_135236.1:350515033-350816261 GCF_051348905.1 Ranitomeya variabilis | reverse complement strand
ATCAAGGTGTTGCAGTGGCCTAGTCAGTCTCCTGACCTTAACCCAATTGAAAACTTGTGGAAGGAGCTCAAGATTAAAGTCCACATGAGACACCCAAAGAACCTAGATAACTTGGAGAAGATCTGCATGGAGGAGTGGGCCAAGATAACTCCAGAGACCTGTGCTGGCCTGATCAGGTCTTATAAAAGACGATTATTAGCTGTAATTGCAAACAAAGGTTATTCCACGAAATATTAAACCTAGGGGTTGAATAATAATTGACCCACACTTTTATGTTTAAAATTTATAAAAATTTAACTGAGCAACAAAACTTTTTGGTTTGTAAGATTTATGCATCTGTTAATAAATCCTGCTCTTGTTTGAAGTTTGAAGGCTCTAACTTATTTGCATCTTAGTAAACCTGCTAAATCTGCAGGGGGTTGAATACTACTTGTAGGCACTGTATATACTATATACAGGAGGAGATGACACACAGGTATATACTATTTACAGGGGAGATGACACACAGGTATATACTATATACAGGAGGAGATGACACACAGATATATACTATATACAGGAGAGATGACACACAGGTATATACTATATAGAGGAGGAGAAGACATACAGGTACATACTACATACAGGAGGAGATGACATACAGGTATATACTATATACAGGAGGAGATGACACACAGGTATATACTATATACAGGAACAGATTACCTACAGGTATATAGTATATACAGGAGGAGATGACATACAGGTATATGCTATGTATAGGAGGAGATGACATACAGGTATATACTATATACAGGAGGAGATGACACACAGATATATACTATACATAGGTGAGATGACACACAGGTATATACTATATACAGGAGATTACATACAGGTATATCTAATATATAAAGCTAAATGTGTGTATGTATGTATGTGTGTATGTCCGGGATTGGCATCTGCACCGTCGCAGCTACAGCCACAAAATTTTGCACAGTCACACGTCTGGACCCCGAGAGCGTCATAGGCTATGCTGTGAGGTGAAATTTTAACCCCACACTTTCCATTTAACCAAACAATTTTGCCCCTATCTACATAATGGGGAAAAAGTGAAGGGAAAAGTGTTGGAGGAAAATTGACAGCTGCCAGATGTGAACAATGGGGACTTAAAGAATGAGAGCGATGGCGCCAAAGAGTATATACCGTACAGTTGCTAAGGTGGGGCCCCGACATGGGATACTCACCACACACGGGGATATGAACACACACACAAAATGCGCCACACACTACCACGTGCTTGAACACATATACCACCCTCAGCACACATTTCACCACACACACACACCAACCTCGCCACATAAAAGTCGAAACACAAAAGTCACCACTCAAAACTCGCCACGCGCAAAACTCGCTACATGCAAAACTCGCCATATGCAAAACTAGGCTCACGCAAAACTCGCCACACGTGCAAAACTCACCTCATGGAAAACTCACCTCATGCAAAGCTTGCACACACAGAAAAATTGCCACATGTACAAAAGTTGCACCACATGCAAAAGTTGCCTCACACAAAACTTGCACATACTCAAAACGCACCACACATAAAACTCGCCACGCGCAAAACTCGCCATGCACAAATCTTGCAGCACACAACTTGCTACACTAACCTGTCACATGCAACTCGACAAACAAAAAGTTGATACACGCATGTCGCCACACGCAACTCAACACACACAACTTGACACATGAAACTCGCCCTAAAACACACAGAAGTCTGGTATTATCCTTCAAAAATAAAAATCTGATTAATAAGCAGACAAAGTACAAGAGCAACAATTGTACCATATAGGAAATACGGCAGCTGTCAGTCACATGACCTGTCTATTATGTGTAAGTGTGAGCTAATATATACTGCCAGGGGGGAGGGCTTCCTGTTGGCTGGGGATTTATCAGGCTGCCAAAAGCAACCAATCACAGCTCAGCTTCTATTTTGCTACGGTTAATTAATCTGAGCTCTGATTGGTTAATATAGGCAACAAAGACATTCTCAGTATAACAAAGCAAATATATATGTTAAGAAATGCTTCTATTAGCTTAGTTTTTGCCTTTTAATAATTACATTTCTATCTGTTTTGTGTTTTTTGTGTGCAAAATAAATTTTTGTTAACACATTCTATTTTGCTAACAGCATTCATTAACCCGGGCGAAGCCGGGTAGTACAGCTAGTATATATATATGTCTAATATATAAAGCTGAATGTGTGTATGTGTGTGTGTGTGTGTGTGTGTGTGTGTGTGTGTGTGTGTGTGTGTGTGTGTGTGTGTGTGTGTGTGTATGTCCGGGATTGGCATCTGAACCGTCGCAGCTACAGCCACAAAATTTTGAACAGTCACACGTCTGGACCACTAGAGCGTCATAGGCTATGTTGTGAGGTGAAATTTTATCCCCGCGTTTTCCAATTGACCAAACAATTTTGCCCCTATCTACATAATGGGGAAAAAGTGAAAGGAAAAGTGTTGGAGGCGTCACAGCTACAGGCACAAAATTTTGAACAGTCACACGTCTGGACCACTAGAGCGTCATAGGCTATGTTGTGAGGTGAAATTTTATCCCCGCGTTTTCCAATTCACCAAACAATTTTGCCCCTATCTACATAATGGGGAAAAAATGAAAGGAAAAGTGTTGGAGGCAAATTAACAGCTGCCAGCTGTGAACAAGGGGGACTTAAAGAATGAGAGCGATGGCGCCAAAGAGTATATACTGTACAGTTGCTAAGGTGGGGCCCCGACATGGGATAATCATCACACCACCATGGGGATATGAACACACACACAAAATGCGCCACACACTACCACGCGCTCGAACACATATACCACCCTCAGCGCACATTTCACCACACATACACCAACCTCGCCACATAAAAGTCGAAACACAAAAGTCGCCGCTCAAAACACGCCACGCGCAAAACTCTCCACATGCAAAACTCGCCACACGTGCAAAACTCACCTCATGGAAAACTCGCCACACGCAAAACTTGCACACGCAGAAAAAATGCCACATGCACAAAAGTTGCAACGCATGCAAAAGTTGCCTCACACAAAACTTGCACATATTCAAAAGGCTCCACACATAAAACTCGCCACGCGCAAAACTCGCCATGCGCAAAACTCACCATGCGCAAAACTTGCTGCACACAACTTGCTACACTAACCTGTCACATGCAACTCGACACACAAAAAGTTGCTACACGCATGTCGCCACACAAAACTCATCTCACAAAAGTCGCTACATGCATGTCGCCACACGCAACTCAACACACACAACTTGACACACGAAACTCGCCCTAAAACACACACAAGTCTGGTATTATCCTTCAAAAATAGAAATCTGATTAATAAGCAGACAAACTACAAGAGCAACAAATGTACCATATAGGAATCCGGCAGCTGTCAGTCACATGACCAGTCTATTATGTGTATGTGTAAGCTAATATATACTGCCAGGGGGTGGGCTTACTGTTGGCTGGGGATTTATCAGGCTGCAAATTTAGCTTACAAATACTGAGGTAAAAATACTGACCAAATAACCTGTGAACGAGGTCTGTCTAATACAGGAGGAGATGGCATACAGATATATACTATATACAGGAGGAGATGACACACAAGTATATACTATTTACAGGGGAGATGACACACAGGTATATACTATATACAGGAGATGACACAGATATATACTATATACAGGAGAGATGACACACAGGTATATACTATATAGAGGAGGAGATGACATACAGGTACATACTACATACAGCAGGACATACATATTAATCCTATATGACCTATAGCTAATACTTGCTTGGTCCCATTCCGTGCAATCAAATAAAACAACAGAACCACATAAACTCATAACATGGCTCAAGGAATGAAAAAATACAATTTTATTGACATAATCTGGACATAACAATAAAAACAACAAAACCAAAGTACCTCACAGTGCAATTAAGCCATCACTCAAAACTGAGGCACTATACATATATATACTTCTTATTGCACAACCACATTCCCAATAAATACTCCTGATCTTAGTGATAATAACACTTAATGATAATGGTCTGAACCTTTGTTAAAATTTCAAAGACTATCACTGGTAATTAAACCTAAGTGAAAACAAGCCTATTGACGGTCCTTCTGCTAGGTTACAAGTCAAATCAGGGACGCTAAAATGCGAGTATATATGTGCAGAAATAAATATAACTGTAATTACCTAGTGGCGTGCCGAGAACTGAGCGATTGTCCCACCCCTCAGTGGGACAATCGCTCAGGTCTCGGCACGCCACTAGGTAATTACAGTTATATTTATTTCTGCACATATATACCCGCATTTTAGCGTCCCTGATTTGACTTGTAACCTAGCAGAAGGACCGTCAATAGGCTTGTTTTCACTTAGGTTTAATTACCAGTGATAGTCTTTGAAATTTTAACAAAGGTTCAGACCATTATCATTAAGTGTTATTATCACTAAGATCAGGAGTATTTATTGGGAATGTGGTTGTGCAATAAGAAGTATATATGTATAGTGCCTCAGTTTTGAGTGATGGCTTAATTGCACTGTGAGGTACTTTGGTTTTGTTGTTTTTATTGTTATGTCCAGATTATGTCAATAAAATTGTATTTTTTCATTCCTTGAGCCATGTTATGAGTTTATGTGGTTCTGTTGTTTTATTACATACAGCAGGAGATGACATACAGGTATATACTATATACAGGAGGAGATGACACACAGGTATATACTATATACAGGAGCAGATTACCTACAGGTTTATAGTATATACAGGAGGAGATGACATACAGGTATATGCTATGTATAGGAGGAGATGACATACAGGTATATACTATATACAGGAGGAGATGACACAGATATATACTATATATAGGTGAGATAACACATACGTATATACTATACTGGATTGTGGCCCGATTCTAAAGCATCGGGTATTCTAGAATATGCATGTCCCCGTAGTATGTGATTCGCGGCAGACTGTGCCCGTCGCTGATTGGTCGAGGCAACCTTTATGACATCATCGTCGCCATGGCAACCATTATGACCTACGTTGATACTGTGCCCGTCGCCTGGCGGCCTCCACCAATCAGAGATGCGGGATTTCCATTATGACATCAAAATCGCCATGCTGTGCCCGTCGCTGATTGGTCGAGGCCTGGCGGCCTCGACCAATCAGAGACGCGGGATTTCCAGGACAGACAGACAGAAAGACAGACAGACAGACGGAAAAACCCTTAGACAATTATATATATAGATACAGGAGGAGATTACATACAGGTATATACTATATATAGGAGGAGATGACATACAGGTATATACTATATACAGGAGATGACATACAGGTGTATACTATATATAAGGGAGATGACAAACATGTATATACTGAGGTGAAAATGAGAGGTGTGAGGTGAAAATGAAAAGGAGTGAGTGCAAAATGAGAGGAGTGAGGGAAAATAGTGGAGTGATCGGAAAATGACAGATGTGAGGTCGAAATGACAAGTGTTAGGGGGGAATGAGAGGAGTGAGGGGGAAAATAAGAGGAGTGAGGGGGAAAATGAGAGGTGTGAGGGAGAAAATGAGAAGCGTGATGGGAAAATAAGAGAAGTGAGGTGCTATAACTAACCACAGATATTTACTATGCCCAGGCTACGCCGGGCTATTCAGCTAATATATATATATATATATATATATATATATATATATATATATATATATATATATATATATATATATATATATATATATATATATATATATATATATATACACATATACACACACACTAGATGGTGGCCCGCATCAGGTGTTCTAGAATATGCATGTCCACGTAGTATATTGCCCAGCCACGTAGTATATTGCCCAGCCACGTAGTATATTGCCCAGCCACGTAGTATATTGCCCAGTGACGTAGTATATTGCCCAGTGACGTAGTATATTGCCCAGCCATGTAGTATATTGCCCAGTAACAAAGTATATTGCCCAGTGACGTAGTATATTGCCCAGTGATGTAGTATATTGCCCAGTGACATAGTATATTCTCCAGCCACATAGTATATTGCCCAGCCACGTAGTATATTGCCCAGCGACGTAGTATATTGCCCAGCCACATAGTATATTGCCCAGCCACATAGTATATTGCCCAGCCACATAGTATATTGCCCAGCCACATAGTATATTGCACAGCGACTGAGTATACAGCACAGAGCCACGTAGTATACAGACTTCAAATAAAAAAATAAACATATACTCACCTTCCGAAGGCCCTTTGAAGCCCTGTCCCCGTGTGCGGTGCAGGCGGCAGCTTCCGGTCCCAGGGTTGGTATGAGCGCAGGACCTGTGATGACATCGCGGTCACATGACCGTGACGTCATGGCAGGTCCTTCTCGCAGGACCTGTGATGTCGCAGTCACATGACCGTGACGTCATGACAGGTCCTTCTCACATACCATCCTTTGCACCGGAACCTGCCGCTTGCATGGAGCGGTCAACGGAGCGTCGCGAGGAGCGGGAAAGGCGGCGGAAGGTGAGTATATAATGATTTATTTATTTTTTATTATTTTTAACATTAGATCTTAGATCTTTTTACTATTGATGCTGCATAGGCAGCATCAATAGTAAAAACTTGGTCACACAGGGTTAATAGCGGCGGTAACGGAGTGAGTTACCCACTGCATAACGCGGTCCGTTACCGCTGGCATCAATGCTGTGTGAGTGGTGACTGGAGATGAGTATGGAGCGGGCACTGACTGCGGGGAGTGTGGAGCGGGCGCCGGGCACTGACTGCAGGGGAGTAGGGAGGGACTAATCGGACTGTGGCCGTCGCTGATTGGTCGCGGCAGCCATGAAAGGCAGCTGGCGAGACCAATCAGCGACTTGGATTCCATGACAGTCAGAGGCTGCAACCAATGAATATCCGTGACAGACAGACAGACAGACGGAAGTGACCCTTAGACAATTATATAGTAGATATAAATCTGGTATCGCTGTAATCGCAAATACCCGAAGAATAAATTTGCCTCATCACTTATACTGCACGGTGAACCACACAAAAAGAAAAATAAGAACTATTCTTGTACTGCTGTCTATTTGTTCATTCTACCTCCCAGAAAACGGAATAAGTTTCGACTCACATTTATCCTGCGTTCTCTGCTGAGTGCTTAAGTCTGGCTTTTCATGTAAATTTAGAAAAACCGCAATTCAGACAATCTCAGACAATCTCAGACAGAACCACTCGCTTATGAGGCAGATGGATTTGCATTGTACTGATCTGTGTTCTGGTGGTGACCCATCATTTTAGGAGTCTATTGCAGAGCACAAGTGTGAGCTACCACAGATCTGTGCACATCTAAAAAGATGGATACCACTGCAGCAGACGCCAAACGGAGTACGAAGTGTCTCCATCTGCCTCACGGTGGTTAGTTCTGTCAGTGGTTTTATCGGATTTGCATTTTTGAGTTAATTATACGGAATCCCCAATGTAATTTATCAGCATAGAACACAAGAATCTGTTCCCGCCTTATATTAGTAGCAATCAAAAAACCCTAATTTAAAGGACTCAGGTCCTTCATCTGTCACTGGAACTATAGGGGGTTCCCATGTCACTGGAACAAACTCTGGAAGAGCGACATGGCTCCCACTCTCAAATAAAATCCAATGAATCCTACGCTCACAAATCCAAATACCCAACCTCCTTCTGAGCCCCACTGTGCCTAAACCACAGTAAGCTGCCATGTTTGTCATTATTGTAATGGAGAGAATTTATCGGTGTGCATCTCCAGAAGCACAAGCTCAGCACAATGTATGGGAGCGCTACAACATATGGAAGCTCTACACTGTATAGGTACTAGACTGGCAGATTTGCAATTCTCCAGAAAAAAGCCTGGCAAAAATGTTACAAAATAGTCACTGCAGCCATAGATGAATCCATTAAGAGGTGCATTTCCTACAAAGGGGTAACGCTTGGGGTTTTTCTGCTGTTCTGTCACCTTTAGGGCTCCACAAATGTCGCCCGCAAACTATTCTAGAAAAATCTGTGCTACTTCCTTCTCAGCCCTGACGTGTGACGTGAAAATTGCACAACAAATTGTGGGGTCCATTTTCTCCCGTTACCCTTGTGAAAATAAAAAATTTGAGGCTAAAAGTACATTTTTGAGGGCAAAATGTGATTTGTTTTTATTTTCACAGCTCTAAATTATAAACTTCTGTGAAGCATCTAAGGGTTCAAGGTGCTCACCACACATCTAGATACATTCCTTAAGGGGTCTAGTTTCCAAAATGGGGTCGCATGTGGGGGATTTCTACTGTTTAGGGACATCAGGGGCTCTCCAAACATGACATGGTGTTTGCTCTCGATTCCAGACATTATTGCATTCAAGAAGTCAAACAATGCTGCTTCCCTTCCAGTATCAAAGTACTAAGGAGAAATTTCACAACAAATTTTAGGGTTCAATTTCTCCAGTTACCCTTGTGAAAATAAGAAATTTAGAGTAAAACTTTTGTGAAAAAAGTTAAATGTTAAATCTTTCCTTCCACACTGCTTTAGTTCCTGTGAAGCACCTGAAGAGTTAATAATGTGGTTTTGAGTACTTTAAGGGGTGCAGTTTTTTGAATGAGGTCACTTTTGGGTATTTGATATCATATAGGCAGCCAAAGTCACTTCAAATGTGATGTGGTCCCTAAAAAAATGATTTAGCAAATTCTGTCGCAAAAATTAAAAATCGATGGTTAACTTTCAACCCTTATAACTTAACAAACAAAAAAAAAAAATGATGCATCCAAAATTGTGCTGATGTGTAGTAAGAAACGTGGGAAATGTTATAATTAACTATTTTGTGTGACATACAGTGGGGCAAAAAAGTATTTAGTCAGTCAGCAATAGTGCAAGTTCCACCACTTAAAAAGATGAGAGGCGTCTGTAATTTACATCATAGGTAGAACTCAACTATGGGAGACAAACTGAGAAAAAAAAATCCAGAAAATCACATTGTCTGTTCTTTTATCATTTTATTTGCATATTCTGGTGGAAAATAAGTATTTGGTCAGAAACAAACAATCAAGATTTCTGGCTCTCACAGACCTGTAACTTCTTCTTTAAGAGTCTCCTCTTTCCTCCACTCATTACCTGTAGTAATGGCACCTGTTTAAACTTGTTATCAGTATAAAAAGACACCTGTGCACACCCTCAAACAGTCTGACTCCAAACTCCACTATGGTGAAGACCAAAGAGCTGTCGAAGGACACCAGAAACAAAATTGTAGCCCTGCACCAGGCTTGGAAGACTGAATCTGCAATAGCCAACCAGCTTGGAGTGAAGAAATCAACAGTGGGAGCAATAATTAGAAAATGGAAGACATTCAAGACCACTGATAATCTCCCTCGATCTGGGGCTCCAGGCAAAATCCCACCCCGTGGGGTCAGAATGATCACAAGAACGGTGAGCAAAAATCCCAGAACCACGCGGGGGGACCTAGTGAATGAACTGCAGAGAGCTGGGACCAATGTAGCAAGGCCTACCATAAGCAACACTACGCCACCATGGACTCAGATCCTGCAGTGCCAGACGTGTCCCACTGCTTAAGCCAGTACATGTCCGGGCCCGTCTGAAGTTTGCTACAGAGCATTTGGATGATCCAGAGGAGTTTTGGGAGAATGTCCTATGGTCTGATGAAACCAAACTGGAACTGTTTGGTAGAAACACAACTTGTCGTGTTTGGAGGAAAAAGAATACTGAGTTGCATCCATCAAACACCATACCTACTGTAAAGCATGGTGGTGGAAACATCATGCTTTGGGGCTGTTTCTCTGCAAAGGGGCCAGGACGACTGATCCGGGTACATGAAAGAATGAATGGGGCCATGTATCGTGAGATTTTGAGTGCAAACCTCCTTCCATCAGCAAGGGCATTGAAGATGAAATGTGGCTGGGTCTTTCAACATGACAATGATCCAAAGCACACCGCCAGGGCAACGAAGGAGTGGCTTCGTAAGAAGCATTTCAAGGTCCTGGAGTGGCCTAGCCAGTCTCCAGATCTCAACCCTATAGAAAACCTTTGGAGGGAGTCGAAAGTCCGTGTTGCCAAGCGAAAAGCCAAAAACATCACTGCTCTAGAGGAGATCTGTATGGAGGAATGGGCCAACATACCAACAACAGTGTGTGGCAACCTTGTGAAGACTTACAGAAAACGTTTTACCTCTGTCATTGCCAACAAAGGATATATTACAAAGTATTGAGATGAAATTTTGTTTCTGACCAAATACTTATTTTCCACCAGAATATGCAAATAAAATGATTAAAAAAAACAGACAATGTGATTTTCTGGATTTTTTTTTCTCAGTTTGTCTCCCATAGTTGAGGTCTACCTATGATGTAAATTACAGACGCCTCTCATCTTTTTAAGTGGTGGAACTTGCACTATTGCTGACTGACTAAATACTTTTTTGCCCCACTGTAACTCTCTGACTCAGGGTCACAAAAATTAAAAGTTCGAAAATTGCTAAATTGTCATTTAGCTTGGGCGTTCCCTGACTCTACGCTGACTCATCACAACTTTGCCACGCTGCGACTGCTGCCAGCCCATTTCATCGCCCACCACCTGCTCGTCAGGATCGCAGCCAAGTAAACCCGACAGGCGACCTATGCATCAAGAACTCCTTGCACCTACCACGCCTCGGAAGTCTGGCGAGTCAGACCAGAGCTATTGGTGCAGGACACCACACAGTGCCGTGTATGTTTGTATATATGCATTGTATATTTACCCTCCACACTGCACAGCATTGACAGGGTAGATCAACTCTGGACACACTCTAGGAGTGCCAGTGGGGGATTCTATCTCTCTTTTTACTTTGCATACACGCCCTCCTATTAGTGGCATATCCTTAAGCGCGGCATCAGTTCTTTTTGAGTACTATTGTTTACACCTTATGGATGCCTCGGTCACCTGGCTGTCTTGATTCCAGCTGCTAAGGATATTCTTTAGACAGAGAGCAATGGTGTTCTTTTTACATTGATTTTGTGGATTTGTTTTCTCATTTTGACTCTCATAGTTGTGGTCTGTCTATGATGTCAATTACAGGCCTCTCATCTTTTTAAGTGGGAGAACTTGCACAATTGGTGGCTGACTAAATACTTTTTTTTTTTCCCCACTGTATAAAGAAATAAATTCCAACTTAATATCCCCGTGAAACAAGACAGATACAGCTCTTGAGTGTGATGAGAAGCAAGAACTTTCATCATCATTCGAAAATAATAAAAAACAAAAAAAAACTAAATTATTCCACCTAATTGACACGAACTGTCAGGAAAAAGAATGATAACGACCAAGGTTAGGGAATATATTTTACTAATGAGCCACAAGACCCTGAATGTTGAAGATCAATCCAATTTAAAGAAGCACTCCCATGAATATTTTTTTCATTGAATGTGTATATATGCATGAATTGTAGTGTGAGAGCACCGCTTTCTCCAGAATGCGCCATTCTGCTCATCTTCTCAGTGATGTTACTGCACCTCAGACTAGCGGACACATTCTATGCTCTAGTCTACTGTAGGTGTGAGCAGGAAGTCTCTTTTACAATGTAAGTCTATGGAGTTACTGAATCTCCATAGGCTTACACTATAAGAGCAACCTCTGGAACATGCAAAGCAAAGTGTGCCCTGGAGAGTCTTAAGAGTGGTGACCTCACTGAGAAGAAGAGCAGAACAGTGCTGGATCCCAGAGAGTGGCAGGGAGTATATTCACACATTCACACTACATTACACAGACAAATACACAGATGTAACGAAAGAAGAAAAGTCATGGGAGTGCTTCTTTAAGGCCGGGGTCACACTTGCGAGTGCAATGCGAGAAACTTGCACGAGTCTCTCGCATCAATACCCGAAACAACCGCCGGCACTCGGGACCGGAGCGTTCAGCTGCATAGAAATACATCCAGCCGCACACTCCAGTCATGAGTGTCGGGTATTGATGCGAGAGACTCATGCAAATTTCTCCAATTGCAATCGCAAGTGTGACCCCGGCCTAATTCTGATACTGGTACTTCTATTTATTATATATTATTTTTTTTAGCACTTAAGCAGAATTAAGTATGTTGAGCAGACACTACTATTAAAACATGTTATAATAGGGCTTATTGTAACATGTATTCGTACCAGTAACAGATTATCACAACCATATAGTTTACTGCTTTCTATAAGGTTTATAAATAGCAGCAAAAATATTGCTTTTGTTATTGAACTTTAAAGGAAATCTGTCTGCAGACAAAGAGAAGCTGAATCGAACAATGTATCACTTAGATTACTGGGTGCAGCCAGTCTCACACATAGTTTTTACATTTAGAGTGAAGCAGAGCTGAGAAAGCTAGCCCTGCCCACACCAGGCTCTGTATGTACAAAGTCCATAGACCCTGAGATGCTTAGTTGCCGAACTAGTCGGGCAATGTCTCTTGGTGAGAAATCCTTCACAGTTCGTAAACTACAGCATGCACTTTTCTGTGTTTCACCCTTTATCTGCTGCTGTTTTCACATTACATAGCAAAAAGCTGCTGACAGATTCCCTTTAAGTGCATTTAATAAGTGAAGATGTACCATGATCAACAGCTCCCCACATACAAGGAAATGTTCCCAGACACCTCACTTGCAGTATGATGCCCCCACAAACGGTATGATACCCCCACAGCCACTTACACGCAGTATGACACCCACACCCCAACAGCAGCGCACAGCTTCATATGCCCCACATAGTATGATAGTCCCCAGACAGCATGATGATCCCACAACCACTCACACAGTATTATGCTTCCCCACACAAGTATGATGTCCCCAAAGCTCTTCGCATAGTATGAGTATGATGGCCCCCTAAATATGTTCTGAGAGAAAATAACCAGAAAAAAATAAAACTGCTCTCATCACCCGGCTTCCCACTTATGCGCTGCTCCACTCTGTATACAGTGTAATGATGTTATCATCTAATGATGTTATCACACCCACTGAGCAAAGACTCAGCAGCAGAGGCTGAATTATGGAATAGGGAGCTGGCAGCTTCCTGTTCCATCATTGTATTCAGGAGGCTACACTTTGCCCAGGTGTGCCACAGATGCTTCACCCTCTCTCCTGCTGCAGTATTACACATCAATACATGATCCCATTTGACAAGAATTTCTATACTGTTTAACATGTCTATTAATCCACTCTTGCTTCTTTTGGATTTTGAAAGAAAACTGTAGCATTCTTCCAAAATAATTTCAGCTTATCAGTACAGAGTTAAGCATATTGTAATTCAGGACACCTAGGTACATCATTCATCTCAGGAAAAGAGGCTTTCTATTTGAGTCTCAACCACATAATCAGCATAAATTATTATGTTAATCTCATTATGTTAAAGCGTTAATATCACGGGCACATCTTGACACTTTATCCCTATCTTTAGGAATGTCCAACATAAACAAATTCTGTCATAGTCCTTTTCAGGGCAACCTGAATCATAAATTTATCAAAGATGTCCAAAAAAGGTCATGGTTATTTAAAACGCATATATAATCCAACAGTGTGACCCAACGTTGTCAGACTGCCAGGGAAACACACTAATACCCAATGAAAGCAGTGTGTTCGTTTAAAAATTAAAATATTTTATTATACATTATCCTAAAAAACACACATATGAACAAAATAACAAGTATCAACAAAGTGTCTTTCGTGTGAGGAAGGCATGACAATCACCGCATATTATTGTATAGGCATAAATGCCCACATATATTCTTGCTGAATTTTGTCCATTTAGTATGTGGACATAAATTATCCACCATGTAAACAAAACCCCTATACACAAGTTCTAGATTAGATTAGTTATGCCAAGTAATTTTGTTATAATCTAATGAAAAGAGCAGTATGCGGGAACAAGTGCCCATATGGTATTTATAACGAGTCAAAACTACCTCTGTTGCAGCATAATACAAAAAGTACAGCAGTAAGTTTACCTATCGTGGTAAGGGTCCAGAGGTGGGATCCAGCGTGTTGATGCGGGATTAGTCAGTTGCTTCCCTCCACCCCAACGCACGTTTTGTGAATTCTTCCTCAGGGGGCATGTGAACCTGAATCATAGCCTGGCTGTGCGATTACAGCCAGGTAGGTCTTTCTCTGAAATGCAGCAGTGTTTCAAAAAACCTATTTTCAAATGCTGGTCAGGGACTATAGAGAGATCTAATTAGTTCAGTACGGACACTGTCTGGTTTCTCCCTGCACTGATCTAGCTGAAAGTCAGGTCTCCTCACCCTATGCACGTACCAGGGAGAGACCGGTCAATGATATGGAGTGAGGTGGAGAGAAGCCGATCAGGGGCCACACAGGACTAGTCAGGTCTTTCAGTAATATTAGAGAAAGCAAAGTAACGAACTCTAAACGTCTCAAACTAAGTCTAAATGAATGACAACGGTAAATTTTCTTTAGACTTTTCAGAAAATCCCCAAAACTGCACAATGGGCATTCTTGATCTGAATTCTAAGTTGAGTCACTTTCCTTTATAACTTTTCTTCTTCTTTAACCAGTTCTAGTAATCTGTCTTCAAAATAGCCACTGTACCTTCTTACTGTATCTTTTGCTTTAATTATGAACATAAGTACATAAAAGAATAAGTTCCTCTCTCAAAGTATCCATCTAAATGAACACTGTATTGATAGTTGAATTACATTGTTAGCTGGCAGCAAAAATGCCCTTTAGAGTATAAAGAATCTTCTATTTTACATTCCCGCTCTGATTCAAACCATTTATTCTTTACCAGTTACTTTTATTTTTCTGGCTTAACAGTGATATCTCTTTTAATAAAGGGGAATCTGACAATTTAAATATGCTGCCCGATCAACAGGCACTGGCTGTATGATTCCAGCCATATGTGTTTGACTCTGAAATGCTGCAGCGTTTCAGAAAAAAATAGACTGCTCAAAAACACAAAGGGAACACCAAAGTGCCACACACTAAATATCAATTAATTAAATATTCTACTTACAAATCTGTATTCGTTACATAGCGGAATACGTTAAGAACTATAAAACAAAAATGATTAACGTAAATCAAAATGAATATTCCATGGAGTTCTGGATTTGGAATGATACTCAAAATCAAAGTGAAAAAAGAAATTACAGGCTGATCCAACTTCAGTGGAAATAGCTCAAGACAAGGAAATGACGCTCCATTGTGTGTGGAATCCTGTATGACCTTACCCACCACAACACCTGGGCATAGTCCTCTTGAGCTTCCCAGAGCTCGCACTGATGTGCCATTCTGAATGAGCTGCACTATCTAAGCAATTTTTGTGGGTTCTACAGTAGTTACCACCTCATGCTACTGTACCTCTAGGGGTGAGAGCAATGACAAAATGGAAAAGTGACCAAAAACAACAGCAAAAAAGGATGAGAACAGAGAAGTATGTGATCCCCACTTGCAGTACCAAGCCTTTATTGGGGTTGTCTTACTAATCATTTCTACCAGTTCTCTGTTCCATTTGCACAACAGTAGATGAAATTGATTCACAATCAGTGTTGCTTCATAACTAGACAGTTATTTATTTCAGTAGTGTATATTGAAAAAGCCACCAGGGACTGAGCCACATGTGAAACTATTCGGATAGGTCTCCCTGCTGTCTCTTGCTGAGCGCTTGCCCAACTAGTCTCTTGTGCAGCTTCGTTCCTGGTGGCTATTAAAGTATGTTTTTTCTCTGAAACACTACAGCGTTTCATAGTCAACCGTACATGACTGGTGATAATCAGCAAGTGCCTGACACATACTGCCAGTGGATCAGGCAGCATGATTCAACTGTCAGGCTCCCTTTAAACATAAAATCAAAACCCACCTGCCTTCCATCAGCATTTTTAATTTTAATCACTATTTTAAGGGATTTAGCAGAGTGACCTCGGGATTTTCCCTTAGTGCCAACTCATCTTCTAATCATGAGGTCAAAGTATGTTACTGAGAATAACCCTACTTCTCAGCACAAAATGATACTAGCTAAGAAAAACTCCCCACTTACTAAATAAAAACAAAGAGAATTGAACTAAATAACACAGACACAAAGTCCAAGATGAGGTGAAAAGTTTGTAATAAGAGTTACAGATTTACAACACCATAGGAAATGAACAGTTGGAAAATTGCCTCAGGTTACATTACAGTTTTAGCAGTAAGTTTTGAGAGTATTTTGCTGAAAGAATACTACAATAGTTTTGCTCATCATAACATTCCATTTACCGTGTAAAATAAAGTTCCCAAATGCTAATATCCATATATAAATTACCACAAACACAGTAATCCTTTAGCCAATTATAAATTACTGAATTTTGCACAAAGATGGAAAATTAAATATGGTCATTGAATATTGTTGAATTCAAATTAAAAAAAGGTCTTAATTGATGTCAGATAAAATAAAGTGGGGAAAATAAATATTTCATACACTGAAGATTTTGCATGTTTTCCCACCAACAAAGAATGGAGAGGTCTGTAATTTTTATTGCAGGTACACTTCAACTGTGAGAGACAGAACCTTAAAGAAATCCAGAAAATCACATTGTATGATTGTTAAATAATTAAATTGGATTTTATTGCATTAAATAAGTATTTGATCATCTGCCAACCAGCAAGAATTCTGGCTCTCATAGAACTGTTAGTTTATCCTTAAGAAGCCCTCCTACTCTGCACTCAGTACCGGCATTAATTGCAACTGTTTGAACTTTTTACCTGTATAAGAGACACCTATCCACACACTCAATCACACTCCAACCTCTCCACCATGGCCAAGACCAGACAGCTGTTTAAAGACACCAGGAACAAAACTGTAGACGTACAAATGGCTGGGATGGGCTACAGGACAATAGACGAGCAGTTTGGTGAGAAGGCAACAACTGTTAGAATTATTAGAAAATGGAAGAAACACAAGATGACTGTCAATGTTCCTCGGGCTTCATGCAGGTGATTAATGATTCTGAGAGAGATCAGGAATCAGCCCAGAACTACACGGAAGAACCTGGTAATTGACTTGAAGAGAGCTGTGACCACAGTCTCAAACATTACTGTTAGTAACACACTATGCCGTTGTGCATTAAAATCCTGCAGGGCACTCAAGTTCCGCCTGCTCACGCCGGCACATGTTCTGGACTGTTTGAATTTTGCCAATGATAATCTGGATGATCTAGAGGCAGCATGGAAGACGATCTTGTGGTCAGATGAGAACAAAATAGACCTTTATGGTATCAACTGACAAGAGTTTGAAGGAAGAATAAGGATGAATACAACCCTAAGTACTCCGGGAGAGGCCTAGTCTGTCTACAGATCTGAACCCAATAGAGAATCTTTGGAGGGATCTGGAGCAACAATCCTGAAACCTGAAAGATCTGGAGAAGATACAGGTGCTTCAAAAAGTTAATTTATTTCAGTTCTTCAATACAAAAAGTGAAACTCATATAGAGTCATTACAAAAAGAATGATCCATTTCAAGGGTTTATTTCTGTTTATGTTGATGATTATGGCTTGCAGCCAGTGAAAACCCAAAAGTCATTATCTCAGTAAATTAGAATACTTAACACCAGATTGAAAAATGATTTTAAAATCTGAAATGTTGTCCTACTGAAATGCATGTTCAGTAAATGCACTAAATACTTGGTCGGGGCTCCATTTGCATGAATTAGGCTACGTTCACATTTGCGTTGTTGTGTGTTGCATCGGCGACGCAACGCACAACGCATGCAAAACGCATTGTTTTGTGAAGCATGCGTCCTTTTTTTGCATGATTTTGGACGCCAAAAAATGCAACTTGCTGCGTCCTCTGCGCCCTGACGCGTGCGCCCAAAGAGACGCATGTGTCACAAAACGCAACACAACGCATGTCCATGCGTCCCCATGTTAAATATAGGGACGCATGACGCATGCGGCGACGCTGCAGCGCCCGACGCTGCGGCGCACAACGCTAATGTGAACGTAGCCTTAAGCTGGTTTCACACTTGCGTTTTGATCTGCAGCGGTTTAGCGCATGCGTTTTTTTTTCTATACTTAACATTAAAAAACGCATGCGTTTTGACGCGTTTTTGGCAACGCATGCGTTTTTTGACGCGTGTGTTTAGTTGCAGAAATGCAACCTGTAGTAATTTCTAGCGGCGTTTTTTTGCCGCAAAAAAACGCATGCGTTTATTTGCGGCCAAAAAATGTATTGCTGTCTATGTAAACGCATGCGTTTTTAAGCACATGCGTTTGCTTGCGTTAAAAACGCATGCATTTTTATAGAAAAACACAAGAAAACACAAAAAAAACAAGAAAACCCTAACCCTAGGGTTACTAGGGATCCTAACCCTAAGGTTAGGATCCCTAGTAACCCCTTAGGGTTAGGGTTAGGATCCCTAGGGTAACGGTTAGGGTTAGGATCCCTAGTAACCCTAGGAATCCTAACCCTAGGGATCCTAACCCTAACCCTTAGGGTTAGGATCCTAAGGGTTAGGATCCCTAGGGTTATGGTTAGGGTTTGGATCCCTAGGGTTATGGTTAGGGTTTGGATCCCTAGGGTTATGGTTAGGGTTATGGTTAGAGGTAGGGTTAGGGTTTGGATCCCTTTATCACCTTGATGGTGGGGGGTGGCTTATCAGTGACCTGGTGACCAAGACATTCTTCTAATAAAAAGCTACCCCTAACCCTAACCCTAGGGATCCTAACCCTAACCCTAGCTAATTCTATTAATAGTGGGTTTTCTAGTTGATTTTGATGATTGGCAGCTGTCACAACTTCTCAGCATGCGTTTCAAAAACGCAAACGCAGGAAAAAACGCATGTAAACGCGTCAAAACGCCGCGTTTTTTTTCTGCATGCAAAAACGCATGTGTCTAAAAGACGCAGCGTTTGCATGCGCTTACATGCGTTTTTTCACCACCTGCATTTTTTTTTAAAAACGCTGCAGATCAAAACGCAAGTGTGAAACCAGCCTTACTGTATAAATGCGGCGTGGCATGGAGGCGATCAGCCTGTGGCACTGCTGAGGTGTTATGAAAGCCCAGGTTGCTTTGATAGCAGCCTGAAGCTCGTTTGCATTGTTGGGTCTAATGTCTCTCTCATCTTGCTCTTGACAAAACCCCATAGATACTCTATGGAATTATGGTCAGGCAAGTTTGCTGGCCAATCAAGCACAGTAATACTGTTTTTAAACCAAGTATTGGTACTTTTGGCAGTGTTGTCAGCTGCCAAATCCTGCTGGAGAATGAAATATCCATTTCCAAAAAGCTTACAGGCAGAGGGAAGCATGAAGCGCTCTAAAATTTCCTGGTAGACGGCTGTGCTGACTTTGGTCTTGAGAAAACACAGTGGACCTACACCAGCAGATGACGGAGATATGGCGAAAAATTTAAAAATTTTGCAATTTTCAAACTTTGTATTTTTATGCCCTTAAATCAGAGAGATATGTCACAAAAAATAGTTAATAAATAACATTTCCCACATGTCTACTTTACATCAGCACGATTTTGGAAACAATTTTTTTTTTTGTTAGGGAGTTATAAGGGTTAAAAGTTAACCAGCAATTTCTCATTTTTACAACACCATTTTTTTTTTAGGGACCACATCACATTTGAAGTCATTTTGAGAGGTCTATATGATAGAAAATAACTAAGTTTGACACCATTCTAAAAACTGCACCCCTCAAGGTGCTCAAAACCACATTCAAGAAGTTTATTAACCCTTTATGTGCTTCACAGGAACTGAAACAATGTGGAAGGCAAAAATGAACATTTAACTTTTTTTTGCAAACATTTTACTTCAGAACCATTTTGTTTTCTTTTCACAAGTGTAAAAACAGAAATTTAACCATAAATGTTGTTGTGCAATTTCTCCTGAATACGCCGATACCCCATATGTGGGGGTAAACCACTGTTTGGGCGCACCGCAGAGCTTGGAAGAGAAGGAGCACCGTTTGACTTTTTCAATGCAGAATTGGCTGGAACTGAGATCGGATGCCATGTCACGTTTAGAGAGCCCCTGATGTGCCTAAACAGTGGAAACGCTCCACAAGTGACACCATTTTGGAAACTAGACCCCTTAAGGAACTTATGTAGATGTGTGATGAGCACTTTGAGTCCCCAAGTGCTTCACAGAAGTTTATAAAGTAGAGCCGTGAAAATAAAAAATTGCATTTGTTTACACAAAAATGATCTTTTCGCCCACAAATTCTTATTTTCACAAGGGTAACAGGAGAAATTAGACCACAAAAGTTGTTGTGCAATTTCTCCTGAGTACGTTGATACCCCATATGTGGGGGTAAACCACTGTTTGGGCGCACTGCAGAGCCTGGAAGAGAAGGAGTGCCGTTTTACTTTTTCAATGTAGAATTGGCTGGAATTGAGATCGGACGCCATGTCGCGTTTGGAGAGCCCCTGATGTGCCTAAACAGCGGAAACCCCACACAAGTGACATCATTTTGGAAACTAGACCCCTTAGGGAACTTATCTAGATGTGTGGTGAGCACTTTAAACCCCCAGGTGCTTCACGGAAGTTTATAGCGTAGAGCCGTGAAAATAAAAAGTCACATTTTTTCTACAAAAATGAACTTTTTGCCCCAAAATTTTTATTTTGACAAGGGTAACAGGAGAAATTAGACCACAAAAGTTGTTGTGCAATTTCTCCTGAGTACGTCGATACCCCAAAAGTGGGGGTAAACCACTGTTTGGGCGCACTGCAGAGCTTGGAAGAGAAGGAGTGCCGTTTTACTTTTTCAGTGTAGAATTGGCTGGAATTGAGATCGGACACCATGTCGCGTTTGGTGAGCCCCTGATGTGCCTAAACAGTAGAAACCACCCACAAGTGACCCCATTTTGGAAACTAGACCCCTTAAGTAACTTATCTAGATGTGTGGTGAGCACTTTAAACCCCCAAGTGCTTCACAGAAATTTATAAAGTAGAGCGGTGAAAATAAAAAATCTTTTTTTTTTCCATAAAAATGATTTTTTAGCCTGCAATTTTTTTTATTCTCTCAAGGGTAACAGGAGACATTGGACCCCAAAATCTGTTGACCAGTTTGTCCTGAGTACGCTGATACCCCACATGTGGGGGGGGGGGCACTGCTTGGGCACCCATCGGGGCTCGGAAGGGAAGGAGCGCCGCTTGGAATGCAGACTTTGATGGGATGGTCTGCGGGCATCATGTTGCATTTGCAGAGCTCCTGATGTACCTAAACAGTAGAAACCCCCCAAAAGTGACCCCATTTTGGAAACTAGACTCCCCAAAGAGCTTATCTAGATGTGTGGTGAGCACTATGAACCCCCAACTGCTTCACAGAAGTTTATAATGTAGAGCCATGAAAGTAAAAAAAAAATCATATTTTTTCCCACAAAAATGACTTTTCACCCCCAATTTTTTACTTTCACAAGGGTAACAGGAGAAATAGGATGCCAAAATTTATTGTGCAATTTATGCTGAGTAGGCTGATATCCGATATGTGTGGGTAAACCACTGTTTGGGCGCATGGCAGAGCTCGGAAGGGAAGGAGCGCCGTTTTGGAAAGCAAACTTTGATAGAACGGTCTGCGGGCGTCATGTTGCGTTTGCAGAGCCCCTGATGTACCTAAACAGTAGAAACCCCCCACAAGTGAACCCATTTTGGAAACTAGACCCCCCCAAAGAACTTATATAGATGTGTTGTGAGAACTTTGGATGCCCAAGTGCTTCACAGAAGTTTATAATGCAGAGTCGTGAAAATAATTTTTTTTCCACAAAAAAGATTTTTTAGCCCCCAAGTTTTTATTTTTACAAGGGTACAAGAGAAATTGGACCCCAAAAGTTGTTGTCCAATTTGTCCTGAGTACACTGATACCCCATGTGTGGGGGGAGACCACTGTTTGGGTGCACGGCAGAGCTCGGAAGGGAAGGAGCGCCGTTTTGGAATGCAGACTTTGATAGAATGGTCTGCGGGTGATATGTTGCGTTTGCAGAGCCCCTAATGTACCTAAACAGTAGAAACCCCCCACAAGTGACCCCAAATTGGAAACTAGACCCCTCAAGTTACTTATCTAGATGTGTTGTAAGAACTTTGAACCCCCTAGTGTTTCACTACAGTTTATAACGCAGAGCAGTGAAAATAAAAAATCTTATTTAAGAAAAATATTTTTTAGCCCCGAGTTTTGTATTTTCCAAGGGTAACAGTTGAAATTAGACCCCAAAAGTTGTTGTTCAATTTGTCCTGAGTACGCTGATACCCCATATGTGGGGAGGAACCACCGTTTGAGCGCATGGCAGAGCTCGGAAGGGACGGAGCGTAATTTAGAATGCAGACTTAGATGGATTGGTCTGCAGCGTCACATTGCGTTTGCAGAGCCCCTAATGTACCTAAACAGTAGAAACCCCCCACAAGTGACCCCATATTGGAAACTAGACCCCCCAAGGAACTTATCTAGATGTGTTGTGAGAACTTTGAACCAACAAGTGTTTCACTACAGTTTATAATGCAGAGCCGTGAAAATAAAAAATATTTTTCTTTCCACAAAAATTATTATTTAGCCCCCATTTTTGTATTTTTCCAAAAGTAACAGGAGAAGTTGGACCACAAAAGTTGTCCAATGTGTCCTGAGTACGCTGATACCCCATATGTGGGGGGGAACCACCGTTTGGGCGCATGGGAGAGCTCGGAAGAGAAGGAGCACTGTTTTACTTTTTCAACGCAGAATTGGCTGGAATTGAGATCGGACGCCATGTCGCGTTTGGAGAGCCCCTGATGTGCCTAAACAGTGGAAAACCCCCAATTATAACTGAAACCCTAATCCAAACACATCCCTAACCCTAATCCCAAAGATAACCCTAACCACACCCCTAACCCTGACACACCCCTAACCCTAATGCCAACCTTATTCCCAACCGTAAATGTAATCCAAACCCTAACCCGAACTTTAGCCCCAATCCTAACTGTAGCCTTAACCCTAGACCCAACCCTAGCTCTAACCCTTGCCCTAACCCGAACCCTAGCCCTAACCCTAATGGGAAAATAGAAATAAATTATTTTAATTTTTAACTTTTCGCTAACTAAGGGGGTGATGAAGGGGGGTTTGATTTACTTTTATAGCGTGTTTTTTTTAGCGGATTTTTATGATTGGCAGCCGTCACACACTGAAAGACACTTTTTATTGCAAAAAATATTTTTTGCGTTACCACATTTTGAGAGCTATAATTTTTCCATATTTTGGTCCACAGAGTCATGTGAGGTCTTGTTTTTTGCGGGACGAGTTGAAGTTTTTATTGGTAACATTTTCGGGCACATGACATTTTTTGATCGCTTTTTATTCCGATTTTTGTGAGGCGGAATGACCAAAAACCAGCTATTCATGAATTTCTTTTGGGGGAGGAGTTTATACCGTTCCGCGTTTGGTAAAATGGATAAAGCAGTTTTATTCTTCGGGTCAGTACGATTACAGCGATACCTCATTTATATTTTTTTTATGTTTTGGCGCTTTTATACGATAAAAACTACTTTATAGAAAAAATAATTCTTTTTGCATCGCTTTATTCTGAGGACTATAACTTTTTCATTTTTTCTTTGATGGCGCTGTATGGCGGCTCGTTTTTTGCGCGACAAGATGACGTTTTCAGCGGTACCATGGTTATTTAGATCCGTCTTTTTGATCGCGTGTTATTCCACTTTTTGTTTGGCGGTATGACAATAAAGCGTTTTTTGCCTCGTGTTTTTTTTTTTTTTTTACTTTTACGGTGTTCACTGAAGGGGTTAACTAGTGGGACAGTTTTATAGGTCGGGTCGTTACGGACGTGGCGATACTAAATATGTGTACTTTATTGTTTTTTTTTTATTTAGATAAATAAATGTATTTATAGGAACAATATTTTTTTGGGGGGGGGATTTTTTTTTTATTCATTTTTTTTTTACACATGTGAACATTTTATTTTTTTTACACTAACATTGCCCCGGGGGGGGGGGGGGGGCATCATGTTATAGTGTAAGATAGCTGATCTTACACTTTGCTGTGCACTGTGTCAGACCGGCGATCTGACATGCACAGCTCCTGGCTTCCTGGTGCCTGCTCTGAGCAGGCGCTGTGAAGCCACCTCCCTGCAGGTCCCGGATGCCGTGGCCATTTTGGATCGGGGCCTGCTGCAGCGAGGAGGAAGTAAGAGTCCCTCGGAGAAACGCGATCACATCGCGTTGCTCCGGGGGTCTGAGGGAAGCACGCAGGGAGCCCCCTCCCTGAGCGATGCTTCCCTATACCGCTGGAACACTGCGATCATGTTTGATCGCAGTGTGCCGAGGGCGGTCCGTGACAGCTCCTGGCACATAGTGCCGGATGTCAGCTGTGATAGTCAGCTGACACCCAGCCACGATCGGCCGCGCTCCCCCCGTGAGTGCGGCCAATCACATATGACGTACTATCCCGTCACTGGGAATTAAGTCCCAGGTCACCTTGACGGGATAGTAAGTCATATGGGATTAAGGGGTTAAAAGGCAGTAACGGGCGCTCAAAAGATTGAATTTAAACCAAAATAGAATCAATAAAAACATCAGATCAGCGCACAAAAAACAGCCCTCACCCAGCCCCAGATCACAAATATACTTCTAGGAATAAGGAGATCAAAAAATAGAAACTCAAAAACCCAAAGTGGTGATGGGTTAATTATGTAAAAATCATAGAACGTGATTTTCTGGATTTTTTTTTTAGATTCTGTTAACAGTTGAAGTGTATCTATGATAAAAATTACAGACCTCTCCATTCTTTGTAGGTGGGAAAACTTGCAACATGGGCAGTGTATCAAATACTTAATTTCCTCACTGTAGTAGCAATAAATTACTCTAATACACTTAATGTACTCTTAGTCAAGGGACTTGTAAAAACGATGAGCCAATTGTATCCAGTAGAAATGATTGTATACACCCCAACAGAAATCTGTTGCAATGAAATCTAAAACAAGTGCGTGGAACGCTGCACTTATGACGATGTTCATTAAAAACTTCCCCTGACCCACTTCTACTCATCACAGGACACTGAAACTGCACATGAGTAATGATATCAGTCTTTATTAGTGATGAGCGAATATAATCGTTACTCGAGATTTCCTGCGCATGCTTGGGGGTCCTCTGAGTATATTTTAGTGCTCGGAGATTTAGTTTTCCTTTCAGCAGCTGAATGATCTGTTAGCCAGCTTGATTACATGTGGGGATTCCCTAGCAACCAGGCAACCCCCACATGTACTTATGCTGGCTAACAGATGTAAATCATTCAGCTGTGGCGATGAAAACTAAATCTCTGAGCACTTTCAAATACTCGGAGGACACCCGAGCATGCTCGGGAAATCTCGAGTAACTATAGTCTCTATAGGTTTTGTGCCAATTTGCAAGTCAGAACTGGTAACTGTCTTAATTTTACAGGTGCTGAAGTAGTGTGAGGTTTGATAATGGACCCAGTGGAATACATAGCAGCCATCAAGTTCCTTTACTTTAAGGCTGTGTGCACACGTAGCATATTTTTTGCGGTTTTTTCGTGGTTTTTCGCTATAAAACCGCGAAAAAAACGCTTACATTAAGCATCCTATGTAATAGAATGCATTCCACATTTTTTGTGCACATGCTGCATTTTTTTCCTGAGTGGAATCGCATTCCAGAAAAAAACGCAGCATGTTCATTAAAATTGCGGAATCGCGGCGATTCTGCACCCATAGGAGTGCATTGATCTGCTTACTTCCCGCACGGGGCTGTGCACACCATGCGGGAAGCAAGCACATCATGTGCGGTTGGTACCCAGGGTGGAGGAGAGGAGACTCTCCTCCACGGACTGGGCACCATATAATTGGTAAAAAATAAAGAATTAAAATAAAAAATAGTCCTATACTCACCGTCTGATGGCCCCCGAAGTGTTCCCGCCTCTCCGGTGCATGATCTCTCTTCCGTTCCTATAGATGATGTGGTTCAGGACCTGTGATGACGTCACTGTCTTGTGATTGGTCGCGTGACCGCTCATGTGACTCACGCGACCAATCACAAGACAGTGACGTCATCGCAGGCCCTTCACTGCACTCCAGCTATAGGAACGGACGCCGCTGAGGTCTGCAGGTGAGTATAACCATGTTTTTTATTTTTTTTTATTATTTTTAAACATTCGATCTTTTACTATAGATGCTGCATAGGCTGCATCTATAGTAAAAAGTTGGTCACACTTGTCAAACACTATGTTTGACAAGTGTGACCAACCGGTCAGTCAGTTTTCCAAGCGATGCTACAGATCGCTTGGAAAACTCTAGCATTCTGAAAGCTAATTATGCTTGCAAAACGCTAGTTTTCTGCGGGTATATGCATGCTAATTCTGCATGCGATATACCCGCGGCAGGAGGCGCAGAATTGCAGCGGAAATTTCCGCGGCAATTCTGCAACGTGTGAACTTAGCCTTAAGGCTGTACACCAAAGGAGGCGTTCAATGAGATGAAAGAGGTTTATGATGATGATTCCTCATCATATGATGTAGTCAACAACTGGCATCATCAATTCAAATGTGGCTGGACTTCGGTGCAAACAGATCCAATTCCAGTGGATACTGTGATACTTTGGCACTACCTTTACTGGCACAGTAGGTCACTGCACATGGCTAAATAGCTTGACGTGATTAAAACGTCTGTTTTCCTCCATTTGCGCTGCTCTACAGTCTGCAAGGAAAAGTGTGGACATATGCACGGGGGATAGCGGCATATATTGGAGCCACTTTTAGTAATGACATCGCGCAATGATGATTTTGGGCATGCGCAGTAACGGCGCTCCAGGCATACCTTGGAAGCATCGTAGGTACTGTTGCTACTATCTGCGCAGCACGGCACTGCGCATTGAGCATCTGGGGCATATGCACTCACTGCGCTCCAAGCGCACACCGGAAGTGTTTAAGTCACTTCCGGGCTTAACACGCTTATACCGTGGGAACGCTCCCACGCCCACTGCTTTATTGGACCACGTGCAGCGTTTGTATAACCCGCTGCCTATGCCTATGACCGGCATCCCCTTTGGACTTCCTTATGGGGCGAAACGCGTCGGGACGAGACATCCGTCTCTTTGAGATAAGTGTACTGTAACCATACACGTGTGCTGCTGTAATGGCGGCTTGTTATTACGCCATTTGGATTTTATGTTGGCTACTAAGTCTAACTTAAATACTGCTTGACTACATGTATATTGTTATGTGGAGCACATGCTTGTTTCAGCAGAGACGCTATTTGCATTGATGAATCAGATCTCTGGCGATGATGCCTCTATATGCTAGAAACATTTTGTTTGGCGAGGACGCCAACAGTCGGGCTCTCCTTCTCTGGCGTTGATGCCACTAAGCATCTTTGATCTTATCTCTGGCGAGGGTGCCCCTTCACAGAGGGCATTATTGTGGTGTGTAGTTAAGACTATATAGAGGGATTTGTGACGTTATTGGTTTCCTCATTACTTAAGTAAATACATCTGAGACACCTTGGATACCTTACAACTGATTGGTTTGTCTCTCCTCTGCATTGTTTATACAAAATATAAGAGGAGGCTAGTTATGTGCAACATCTGAACACACTATTGTTATTATTCAATCTCTCTAAAAATAACCATCTCCAGCTCACACTATACGCCAGAGTTAAGTAAATACAAGCTTACTTATGCTATCTTTGCACCAATAGCCAGTATTAGCAGCACTGTTAGGGTACCGTCACACATTGAAATTTTCATCGCTGCGACGGCACGATTCGTGACGTCGCAGCGTCGTATAATCATCGCTCCAGCGTCGTAGACTGCGGTCACACGTTGCAATCACGGCGCTGGAGCGATGCCGAAGTCCCCGGGTAACCAGGGTAAACATCGGGTAACTAAGCGCAGGGCCGCGCTTAGTAATCCGATGTTTACCCTGGTTACCAGCGTAAACGTAAAAAAACAAACCGTACATACTCACCCGTCGGTGTCCTTCAGGTCCCTTGCCGTATGCTTCCTGCTCTGAGTGCAGCCGTACAGTGAGAGCAGAGCGCAGCACCGCTGTGATCTGCTCTCACTTTCCGGCCGGCACTCAGAGCAGGAAGCAGACGGCAAGGGACCTGAAGGACACCGACGGGTGAGTATGTACGGTTTGTTTTTTTACGTTTACGCTGGTAACCAGGGTAAACATCGGGTTACTAAGCGCGGCCCTGCGCTTAGTTACCCGATGTTTACCCTGGTTACAAGCGAAGACATCGCTGGATCGCTGTCACACACAACGATCCAGCGATGTCAGCGGGTGATCAAGCGACGAAAGAAAGTTCCAAACTATCTGCTACGACGTACGATTCTCAGTAGGGTGTCTGATCGCAGTAGCGTGTCAGACACAGCGATATCGTAACGATATCGCTAGAACGTCACGAATCGTAACGTCGTAGCGATGGAAATTTCAATGTGTGACGGTACCCTTAGTGTATATTATCACACTTTTTTCTTTCTTTTTTTGTGGTGTGTTTTTGGTGGTGGCTTTTGGTAGGGAGACCTGTTTAGGGTCTTCAGGGTCAGTCTACGTTGAGCGGGGGCGCCATATCGTATCCCAGGGTGCCAACCTCCACTGTCAGGAAGGGAATTTATGTAGGGAAAGGCACCTCTATCTTCCCTAGTCCCTTCCTATACTTATATCGGTATCATACATCAGGTACCAGAGACCCTACAGGCTCTCTACTATTGGTTTATATGGTATTTATGTGGTCTCTTTTTTTGTTTTAATTATTACATTAAAATTTATCCTTTTAGGTCTCTGTTAGTTTTTTGGTTTCTTTCAAGATTAGGGTGGGGTCCGCGGAAAAAAATCATCCAAGACCATGCTCACATGCATAAGGTATCCGCTTGCTGGGTTCCTCGGCTGCTCTCACCTTTCCAGAAGCAGGAACGAGTTGAACACTCTCAGACTCTATTGATGATGTGCCATGGAAACTAGGAGGACTTATTCAACAGACTGATCACATAGGATGAAAGCTGGGTCTAGTATTGATAGTATTGATGGATTTCTTAGCAAAGGGTACCATGATCACTGAAGCATACTATGCTTCACTGCTGCAGAAATTGCGAGAGGCCATCAAAAACGATGAAATGTGGTATGCTCACCAAAGGTGTCTGCCTTCTGCAAGACAATGCACCAGTTCACAACTCACATGTTGCCCAAATGGAAGCATGCTCCTGTGGCTTTGAAATTCTACAGCATCCCCCTTTATTCACTGGACCTAGCACCATCGGACTTCCACCTGTTCAGAACAATGAAATTATTTTTGAAGGGTAAAAATTTTCCAGATGATGAGACTCTGTATTCCGAAGTTACAACTTGGCTTTCGGAGCAACCTGTTAACTTCTACAAGCGAGGTGTTTACAGTAGCTTAAAGAGATGGGAAAAGTGTGTGTCCCTAGGTAGCACCTATGTCGAGAATGACTAATAACTGTGCAAAGTTTCATTGCTCTCAGTTCACAGGAAGTGGGTCAGGGAAATCTTTAACCCCTTCCCGACCTGTGACGCCACGTAGGCGTCATGAAAGTCGGTGCCAATCCAACCTGTGAAGCCTATGTGGCGTCATGGAGGGATCGCGTCCCTGCACATCGGGTGAAAGGGTTAACTCCAATTTCACCCGATCTGCAGGGACAGGGGGAGTGGTACTTTAGCCCAGGGGGGTGGCTTTGCCCCCAAGTGGCTACGATCGCTCTGATTGGCTGGTGAAAGTGCAACAGCCAATCAGAGCACTTTGTAATATTTCACCTATGAAAAGTGGTGAAATATTACAATCCAGCCATGGCCGATGCTGCAATATCATCGGCCATGGCTGGAAACCCTGATATGCTCCCCCCACCGCCACCGATATCCTCCCCAGTCCTCATTCCTGTGCTCCGTTCCCCTCCGTCCGCCTGTATGCTCCCCCGTCCTGCTGTCCGCTCCCCCGTGCTCCGATCCCATGCCCCGTGCTCCGATCACCCCCCCCTCATACTTACCTCCCGGTGTCCGTCCGTCTGTTCCATGGGCGCCGCCATCTTCCAAAATGGCGGACGCATTCGCAGTGCGCCCGCCGAATCTGCCGGCCGGCAGATTCATTCCATGTACATTTTGATCACTGTGATAAAACCCTATCACAGTGATCAAAATAAAAAAAAATAGTAAATGAAGGGGACAATAATAAAATAAAGAAAATATATTTACTTTTATTTTTCCACTAGGGTTAGGGTTAGAACTAGGGTTAGAACTAGGGTTAGGGTTAGGGTTAGGATTAGGGTAAGGCTATGTGCACACGTATTCTGGTCCTCTGCAGATTTTTCCGCAGTGGATTTGATAAATCCGCAGTGCAAAACCGCTGCGGATTTATCACGGTTTTTCTGCGGATGTCACTGCGCTTTTACAACTGCGGTTTTCTATAGGAGCAGCTGTAAAACCGCTGCGGAATCCGCAGAAAGATGTGACATGCTGCGGAATGTATACCGCTGTGTTTCTGTGCATTTTTTTCCGCAGCATGTGCACAGCGTTTTTTGTTTCCCATAGGTTTACATTGAACTGTAAACTCATGGGAAACTGCTGCGGACCCGCAGCTGCGGAAACGCTGCAGATGCGCAGCGTTTTCCGCAGCATGTGCACATACCCTTAGAATTAGGCTATGTGCACACGGTGCGGATTTGGCTGCGGATCCGCAGCGGATTGGCCGCTGCAGATTCTTAGCAGTTTTCCATCAGGTTTACAGTACCATGTAAACCTATGGAAAACCAAATTCGCTGTGCCCATGGTGCGGAAAATACTGTGCGGAAACGCTGCGTTGTATTTTCCGCAGCATGTAAATTCTTTGTGCGGATTCCGCAGCATTTTCCACCTGTTCCTCAATAGGAATCCGCAGGTGAAATCCACAAAAAAATCACTGGAAATCTGCAGGTAAAACGCAGTGCCTTTTACCTGCGGATTTTTCAAAAATGCTGCGGAAAAATCTCACACGAATCCGAAACGTGGGCACATAGCCTTAGGGTTAGGGTTGGAATTAGAGTTAAGAGTTGGATTTAGGGCTAGGGTTAAGATTAGGCTTGTGGCTAGGGTTATGGTTAGGAGTGTGTTGGGGTTAGGGTTGCGGTTAGGGGTGTTTTGGGGTTAGGGTTGTGGTTAGGGTTGGGATTAGGGGTGTGTTGGGGTTAGGGTTGTGGTTAGGGGTATGGCTAGAGTTGGGATTAGGGTTAGGGGTGTGTTTTGGTTGGTGTGGGAGTTAGAATTGAGTGGTGTCCACTGTTTAGGCACATCAGGGGTCTCCAAACGCAACATGTAGCCACCATTGATTCCAGTCATTCTTGCTATCAAAACGTCAAATGGTGCTCCCTCCCTTCCGAGCCCAAACAGTGGTTTACCCCCACATATGGGGTACTGTTATGGTTCTCAATGGCAAGAGAACATAGCCCAGAAAACATACGAACTAGCTCTTGGAAGGATGGAAACTAAACTGACCATGAACTAAACCTGCCGCACAACTAACAGTAGCCGGGTAGCGTAGCCTGCGTTTTATCCCTAGACGCCCAGCGCCGGCCGGAGGACTAACTAATCCTGGCAGAGGAAAATATAGTCCTGGCTCACCTCTAGAGAAATTTCCCCGAAAGGCAGACAGAGGCCCCCACAAATATTGGCGGTGATTTTAGATGAAATGACAAACGTAGTATGAAAATAGGTTTAGCAAAATTGAGGTCCGCTTACTAGATAGCAGGAAGACAGAAAGGGCACTTTCATGGTCAGCTGAAAACCCTATCAAAATACCATCCTGAAATTACTTTAAGACTCTAGTATTAACTCATAACATCAGAGTGGCAATTTCAGATCACAAGAGCTTTCCAGACACAGAAACGAAACTACAGCTGTGAACTGGAACAAAATGCAAAAACAAACAAGGACTAAGTCCAACTTAGCTGGAAGTTGTCTAGCAGCAGGAACATGCACAGAAAGGCTTCTGATTACAATGTTGACCGGCATGGAAGTGACAGAGGAGCAAGGCTAAATAGCGACTCCCACATCCTGATGGAAACAGGTGAACAGAGAGGATGATGCACACCAGTTCAATTCCACCAGTGGCCACCGGGGGAGCCCAAAATCCAATTTCACAACAGTACCCCCCCCCTCAAGGAGGGGGCACCGAACCCTCACCAGAACCACCAGGGCGATCAGGATGAGCCCTATGAAAGGCACGGACCAAATCGGAGGCATGAACATCAGAGGCAGTCACCCAAGAATTATCCTCCTGACCGTATCCCTTCCATTTGACCAGATACTGGAGTTTCCGTCTGGAAACACGGGAGTCCAAGATTTTTTCCACAACGTACTCCAACTCGCCCTCAACCAACACCGGAGCAGGAGGCTCAACGGAAGGCACAACCGGTACCTCATACCTGCGCAATAATGACCGATGAAAAACATTATGAATAGAAAAAGATGCAGGGAGGTCCAAACGGAAGGACACAGGGTTAAGAATCTCCAATATCTTGTACGGGCCGATGAACCGAGGCTTAAACTTGGGAGAAGAAACCCTCATAGGGACAAAACGAGAAGACAACCACACCAAGTCCCCAACACAAAGCCGAGGACCAACCCGACGCCGGCGGTTGGCAAAAAGCTGAGTCTTCTCCTGGGACAACTTCAAATTGTCCACTACCTGCCCCCAAATCTGATGCAACCTCTCCACCACAGCATCCACTCCAGGACAATCCGAAGATTCCACCTGACCAGAAGAAAATCGAGGATGAAACCCCGAATTACAGAAAAAGGGAGACACCAAGGTGGCAGAACTGGCCCGATTATTGAGGGCAAACTCCGCTAAAGGCAAAAAAGCAACCCAATCATCCTGATCTGCAGACACAAAACACCTCAAATATGTCTCCAAGGTCTGATTCGTCCGCTCGGTCTGGCCATTAGTCTGAGGATGGAAAGCAGACGAGAAAGACAAATATATGCCCATCCTAGCACAGAATGCTCGCCAAAATCTAGACACGAACTGGGTACCTCTGTCAGAAACGATATTCTCCGGAATACCATGCAAACGGACCACATTTTGAAAAAACAGAGGAACCAACTCGGAAGAAGAAGGCAACTTAGGCAGGGGAACCAAATGGACCATCTTAGAGAAACGATCACACACCACCCAGATGACAGACATCTTCTGAGAAACAGGAAGATCCGAAATAAAATCCATCGAGATGTGCGTCCAGGGCCTCTTCGGGATAGGCAAGGGCAACAACAATCCACTAGCCCGAGAACAACAAGGCTTGGCCCGAGCACAAACGTCACAAGACTGCACGAAGCCTCGCACATCTCGAGACAGGGAAGGCCACCAGAAGGACCTTGCCACCAAATCCCTGGTACCAAAGATTCCAGGATGACCTGCCAACGCAGAAGAATGAACCTCAGAAATGACTTTACTGGTCCAATCATCAGGAACAAACAGTCTACCAGGTGGGCAACGATCAGGTCTATCCGCCTGAAACTCCTGCAAGGCCCGCCGCAGGTCTGGAGAAACGGCAGACAATATCACTCCATCCTTAAGGATACCTGTAGGTTCAGAATTACCAGGGGAGTCAGGCTCAAAACTCCTAGAAAGGGCATCCGCCTTAACATTCTTAGAACCCGGCAGGTAGGACACCACAAAATTAAACCGAGAGAAAAACAACGACCAGCGCGCCTGTCTAGGATTCAGGCGTCTGGCGGACTCAAGATAAATTAGATTTTTGTGGTCAGTCAATACCACCACCTGATGTCTAGCCCCCTCAAGCCAATGACGCCACTCCTCAAAAGCCCACTTCATGGCCAAAAGCTCCCGATTCCCAACATCATAATTCCGCTCGGCGGGCGAAAATTTACGCGAGAAAAAAGCACAAGGTCTCATCACGGAGCAATCGGAACTTCTCTGCGACAAAACCGCCCCAGCTCCGATTTCAGAAGCGTCGACCTCAACCTGAAAAGGAAGAGCAACATCAGGCTGACGCAACACAGGGGCGGAAGAAAAGCGGCGCTTAAGCTCCCGAAAGGCCTCCACAGCAGCAGGGGACCAATCAGCAACATCAGCACCCTTCTTAGTCAAATCAGTCAATGGTTTAACAACATCAGAAAAACCAGCAATAAATCGACGATAAAAGTTAGCAAAGCCCAAAAATTTCTGAAGACTCTTAAGAGAAGAGGGTTGCGTCCAATCACAAATAGCCTGAACCTTGACAGGATCCATCTCGATGGAAGAGGGGGAAAAAATATATCCCAAAAAGGAAATCTTTTGAACCCCAAAAACGCACTTAGAACCCTTCACACACAAGGAATTAGACCGCAAAACCTGAAAAACCCTCCTGACCTGCTGGACATGAGAGTCCCAGTCATCCGAAAAAATCAAAATATCATCCAGATACACAATCATAAATTTATCCAAATAATCACGGAAAATGTCATGCATAAAGGACTGAAAGACTGAAGGGGCATTTGAAAGACCAAAAGGCATCACCAAATACTCAAAGTGGCCCTCGGGCGTATTAAATGCGGTTTTCCACTCATCCCCCTGCTTAATTCGCACCAAATTATACGCCCCACGAAGATCTATCTTAGAGAACCACTTGGCCCCCTTTATGCGAGCAAACAAATCAGTCAGCAGTGGCAACGGATATTGATATTTAACCGTGATTTTATTCAAAAGCCGATAATCAATGCACGGCCTCAAAGAGCCATCTTTCTTAGCCACAAAGAAAAAACCGGCTCCTAAGGGAGATGACGAAGGACGAATATGTCCCTTTTCCAAGGACTCCTTTATATATTCTCGCATAGCAGCATGTTCAGGCACAGACAGATTAAATAAACGACCCTTAGGGTATTTACTACCCGGAATCAAATCTATGGCACAATCGAACTCCCGGTGCGGAGGTAATGAACCAAGCTTAGGTTCTTCAAAAACGTCACGATATTCAGTCAAGAATTCAGGAATCTCAGAGGGAATAGATGATGAAATGGAAACCACAGGTACGTCCCCATGCGTCCCCTTACATCCCCAGCTTAACACAGACATAGCTTTCCAGTCAAGGACTGGGTTATGAGATTGCAGCCATGGCAATCCAAGCACCAACACATCATGTAGGTTATACAGCACAAGAAAGCGAATAATCTCCTGGTGATCCGGATTAATCCGCATAGTTACTTGTGTCCAGTATTGTGGTTTATTGCTAGCCAATGGGGTGGAGTCAATCCCCTTCAGGGGTATAGGAGTTTCAAGAGGCTCCAAATCATACCCACAGCGTTTGGCAAAGGACCAATCCATAAGACTCAAAGCGGCGCCAGAGTCGACATAGGCATCCGCGGGAATAGATGATAAAGAACAAATCAGGGTCACAGATAGAATAAACTTAGACTGTAAAGTGCCAATTGAAACAGACTTATCAAGCTTCTTAGTACGCTTAGAGCATGCTGATATAACATGAGTTGAATCACCGCAATAGAAGCACAACCCATTTTTTCGTCTAAAATTCTGCCGTTCACTTCTGGACAGAATTCTATCACATTGCATATTCTCTGGCGTCTTCTCAGTAGACACCGCCAAATGGTGCACAGGTTTGCGCTCCCGCAGACGCCTATCGATCTGGATAGCCATTGTCATGGACTCATTCAGACCCGCAGGCACAGGGAACCCCACCATAACATCCTTAATGGCATCAGAGAGACCCTCTCTGAAATTCGCCGCCAGGGCGCACTCATTCCACTGAGTAAGCACAGCCCATTTACGGAATTTCTGGCAGTATATTTCAGCTTCGTCTTGCCCCTGAGATAGGGACATCAAGGCCTTTTCCGCCTGAAGTTCTAACTGAGGTTCCTCATAAAGCAACCCCAAGGCCAGAAAAAATGCATCCACATTGAGCAACGCAGGATCCCCTGGAGCCAATGCAAAAGCCCAATCCTGAGGGTCGCCCCGGAGCAAAGAAATCACAATCCTGACCTGCTGAGCAGGATCTCCAGCAGAGCGAGATTTCAGGGACAAAAACAACTTGCAATTATTTTTGAAATTTTGAAAGCAAGATCTATTCCCCGAGAAAAATTCAGGCAAAGGAATTCTAGGTTCAGATATAGGAACATGAACAACAAAATCTTGTAAGTTTTGAACTTTCGTGGTGAGATTATTCAAACCTGCAGCTAAACTCTGAATATCCATTTTAAACAGGTGAACACAGAGCCATTCCAGGATTAGAAGGAGAGAGAGAGAGAGAGGCTGCAATATAGGCAGACTTGCAAGAGATTCAATTACAAGCACACTCAGAACTGAGAAAAAAAAAAAAAAAAAATCTTCAGCAGACTTCTCTTTTCTCTCCTTTCTCTGTCAATTAATTTAACCCTTTTTGGGCCGGTCAAACTGTTATGGTTCTCAATGGCAAGAGAACATAGCCCAGCAAACATACGAACTAGCTCTTGGAAGGATGGAAACTAAACTGACCATGAACTAAACCTGCCGCACAACTAACAGTAGCCGGGTAGCGTAGCCTGCGTTTTATCCCTAGACGCCCAGCGCCGGCCGGAGGACTAACTAATCCTGGCAGAGGAAAATATAGTCCTGGCTCACCTCTAGAGAAATTTCCCCGAAAGGCAGACAGAGGCCCCCACAAATATTGGCGGTGATTTTAGATGAAATGACAAACGTAGTATGAAAATAGGTTTAGCAAAATATGAGGTATTGGCGTACTCAGAATAAATTGCCCAACACATTTTAGGATCCATTTTATCCTTTTGACCATGTGGAAATGAACAAATTGAGGGTAAAATAATTTTTTTGTGAAAAAAAGTACTTTTTCATTTTTACGGATCAATTTGTGAAGCACCTGGGGGTTCAAAGTGCTCACTATGCATCTAGATAAGTTCCTTGGGGGGTCTAGTTTCCAAAATGGGGTCACTTGTGGGGGAGCTCCAATGTTTAGGCACACAGGGGCTCTTCAAACGCGACATGGTGTCCGCTAAAGATTGGAGCCAATTTTTCATTGAAAAAGTCAAATGGCGCTCCTTCCCTTCCGAGCCCTGTCGTGTGCCCAAACAGTGGTTCCCCCCCACATATGGGGTATCGGCGTACTCAGGACAAATTGTACAATAACTTTTGGGGTCCAGTTTCTCTTTTTACCCTTGGGAAAATAAAAAAATTGTTGCTAAAATTTCATTTTTGTGACTAAAAAGTTAAATTTTTATTTTTTCCTTCCATGTTGCTTCTGCTGCTGTGAAGCACTTGAAGAGCTAATAAACTTCTTGAATGTGGTTTTGAGCACCTTGAGGGGTGCAGTTTTTAGAATGGTGTCACTTTTGGGTATTCTCAGCCATATAGACCCCTCAAACTGACTTCAAATGTGAGGTGGTCGCTAAAAAAAATGGTTTTGTAAATTTAGTTGTAAAAATGAGAAATCGCTGGTCAAATTTTAACCCTTATAACTTCCTGGCAAAAAAAAAAATTTGTTTCAAAAATTGAGCTGATTTAAAGTAGACATGTGGGTAATATTATTTATTAACTATTTTGTGTCACATAACGCTCTCGTTTAACAGAATAAAAATAAAAAATTTGAAAATTGCTAAATTTTCAAAATTTTTGCCAAATTTCCATTTTTTTCACAAATAAACGCAAAAAATATCGACCTAAATTTACAACCAACGTGAAGCCCAAAATGTCACGAAAAAACAATCTCAGAACCGCTAGGATCCGTTGAAACGTTCCTGAGTTATTACCTCATGAAGGGACACTGGTCAGAATTGCAAAAAACGGCAAGGTCATTAAGGTCAAAATAGGCTGGGTCATGAAGGGGTTAATGAACGTCCCTTGTAGCTACGCCATTTACAACATAAAGAACATTATTTTCTCATATACAGTACAGAGCAGAAGTTTGGACACACTTTCTCATTTAAAGATTTTTCTGCAATTTCATGACTATGAAAATTGTAAATTCACACTGAAGGCATCAAAACTATGAATTAACACATGTGGAATTATATACTTAACAAAAAAGTGTGAAACAACTGAAAATATGTCTTATATTCCAGGTTATTCAAAGTAGTCACCTTTTGCTTTGATAACTGCTTTGCACACTCTTAGCATTCTCTTGATGAAATTCAAGAGGTAGTCCCCGGAAATGGTTTCCACTTCACAGGTGTGCTGTCAGGTTTAATAAGTGGGATTTCTTGCCTTATAAATGGGGTTGGGACCATCAGTTGTGTTGAGCAGAAGTCTGGTGGATACACAGCTGATAGTCCTACTGAATAGACTGTTGGAATTTGTATTATGGCAAAAAAAAGCAGTTAAGTAAAGAAAAACAAGTGGCCATCATTACTTTAAGAAATGAAGGTCAGTCAGTCCGAAAAATTGGGAAAACTTTGAAAGTGACCCCAAGCGCAGTGGCAAAAACCATCAAGCGCTACAAAGAAACTGGCTCACATGAGGACCGCCCCAGGAAAGGAAGACCAAAAGTCAACTCTGCTTCTGAAGATAAGTTTATCCGAGTCACCAGCCTCAGAAATCGCAGGTTAACAGCAGCTCAGATTAGAGACCAGGTCAATGCCTCACAGAGTTCTAGCACAGACACATCTCTACAACAATTGTTAAAGAGGAGACTTTGTGCAGCAGGCCTTCATGGTAAAATAGCTGCTAGGAAACCACTGCTAAAGACAGGCAGCAAGCAGAAGAGACTTGTTTGGGCTAAAGAACACAAGGAATGGACATTAGACAAGTGGAAGTCTGTGCTTTGGTCTGATGAGTCCAAATTTGAGATCTTTGGTTCCAACCACTGTGTCTTTGTGCGACGCAGAAAAGGTGAACGGATGGACTCTACATGCCTGGTTCCCAATGTGAAGCATAGAGGAGGAGGTGTGATGGTGTGGGGGTGCTTTGCTGGTGACACTATTGGGGATTTATTAAAAATTGAGGGCATACTGAACCAGCATGGCTTCCACAGCATCATGCAGCGACATGCTATTCCATCCGGTTTGCGTTTAGGTGGAGCATCAGTTATTTTTCAACAGGACAATGACCCCAAACACACCTCCAGGCTGTGTAAGGGCTATTTGACCAAGAATGAGAGTGATGGGGTGCTACGCCAGATGACCTGGCCTCCACGGTCACCAGACCTGAACCCAATCAAGATGGTTTGGGGTGAGCTGGACCGCAGAGTGAAGACAAAAGGGCCAACAAGTGCTAAGCATCTCTGGGAACACCTTCAAGATTGTTGGAAGACCAATTCCGGTGACTACCTCTCGAAGCTCATCAAGAGAATGCCAAGAGTGTGCAAAGCAGTCATCAAAGCAAAAGGTGTCTACTTTGAAGAACCTAGAATATAAGACATTTTCAGTTGTTTCACACTTTTTTGCTAAGTATATAATTCAACATGTGTTAATTCATAGTTTTGATGCCTTCAGTGTGAATGTACAATTTTCATAATCATGCAAATACAGAAAAATCTTTAAATGAGAAGGTGTGTCCAAACTTTTGCTCTGCACTGTAGATGAGTATGATTGATAAGAAAATGTAAACTTGTAAGGTTACCATACATATTAGACTAAACTGGGCTCAACCTGTCGATATCTGAGGGACCAGCCAAAAGTCTGATGTGTATAGGGCCTCCCTATTGTCCACAAGCAGAAAATATTGTGGAAAAAAGCATCCAGCCTGTCGAATTTCAACAGCCAATCTTTTTATTCTCAGGAGAAATGAAGCTACCACCAGATGATATGGCCACTGGCTTTTTCAAAGAGAACACTGAAGTGCTTGGCTGAGAAATTGGTGTCCGCTGAACAAGTATTCAGCCAACAGCCATCTAATGTGCATGGAGGCATTTGTACAATTTTTTTTACCAATACAATTGTAATCTAACTTTATACTTGATGCCAACAAAAGTTTAAACTTATTCCATTCCAATTAGCCACAATATAATTGAATTTCTATAATTCAATGTAACTTTGCATTCCTTCATGTTGCATTTTACTTTGTAATGGAAAATTGCACAACAATGATTTAAAACAAACTCAAGAGTAAGAAAACTAAGAATATTACTTCTAATTTAAGAATCGTATTAACAATTGGCAACGTTGACTTTTCAAAATAATTACAAAGGAAAAATTAGCGAAAAGTCTGTCTACATTAGTATATACTCTTACTTAATCGGTCATACATACATGTTACCTATTGAAGAGTTTAACATGTAGAACGCATGTCCTTCATTTGCAGAGCATTAGCTTGTACTAAGTATGTATGCCGCAGTGTGTCACTCTAGGGTGCCAGAGCGAGCACGGTAGTAGACATTGTGCATTCACCATTATGCTGCAGCCGGTGATAGATTCTATCACAGATACCATTAGTACGTGACATTGTATATTACTTACAAAGGATATCTCTTTTCCTATATTGTAGAGCTGGCAGCAGGTTGCAAGCCAGACAGAATGAGTTACTGGCTCTTTAGAAGCCACTTATTGCAACCGACAATAGCTTTAGGGCAATCTATGTAAAGCAAAGGCACACTTTTATGTCCACACACTCTACACCCTGAATCTTGATGTCTGCAGTTTAATCATTGTGTGATGTTTGGGAGATTGGAATAGCATCGAGGAGCTAGGAGGAGACATGGCTGGACTTGAAAACGTGAGAAAGCAGGGAAATTGTGTGTACAGGATTTTAACCTAAATAAAATACCATAATCGTTTGGATATTAACACATTACTAAACTTGAAGTCATGAGGTTTATTTTTAATACTTTGCTGCTCTTTGACATATATACAGTACATGCACACATCAAAATTAGGAACACATTTCCACCTATGTCATAAATATACTGTAAGTGCCAGGAAGACATGGAGTTTGTGCCTGCATATCTGTGACTATGGTACAAATTCCTGAACTGGAGTTCAACACGTTCTTCTCTGTCCATCCCTTGCACACATTCTGTACATCAGCTTTTTGGAAACGGTGACAGATCTCTCCAATATTTGGTAAGGCATAGCTGTTGGGGCAGTATTGATGAAAGCAAAAACATGTACAGATCAGCCAAAGCATTAAAGCTTGAGATTTTATAGGACCTTCTAAAGCCACTAAAGATCTAACCCATCACAACGTGGATTCCACTAGACCTCTGAAGGTTCCTTGTGATATCTGCACTAATGCATTAGAATGAGCAGAAAACATGCAGTTTATTGGACAGCCATCATGCAGAACACCACATATCGATTGGCACAGAGGCGTTTTTCAAGTGCACATGACAACACCTCTATACAGGCTGATATGTGGATTTTGTATGATGGACCTCCAATACACAGGAAGGAAATTCCATATATTTTGGTAGTTGCATCAAGCTATATAGGTTTGTTTAGTCCCGCCACTGAAGTCTATACCTTTTTACTAAAAGATTAGCAGCAGATTTTAAATCTTCTCTGTAAGGAAGGACCTCCACGAATCAGACTTGTTTTTCTAGCACGTCCAACAGATATTCGAGGACATCGACATATTGGAAAGTTCAAGGTCAAGTTAACATACTGAAGAATTTCTTAACAATTTTAGGAGTGTAGAAGTGAGCATTATTTTGACTATCATTTGCAGAAAGACCTTGCAGATATTACAGAATACTGTTGTCTGCAACAAAATTTAGGTAAGTGGCAGGTTATTACACACAAATTCAATGGCAAGAGGTTTCCTGGGAAAACATTTATGAGAATATCACATGGTCTCAGCTGATGTGCCTTCTCTTAAATTTTGAATCCGTCAGCAGGACTTTGCTATGTATTCTGAACACAGTAGGAAATAGAGGCTAAAACACAAAATTTAGGGATGTGTCACCTGTCAAAGTTTGTGCTGTAGTTTATTAACTGAAGGATTTATCACTAAGAGATAAATATTGTTAAGACTACACTAGTCCAGCAATTCCCCTCCTGTGCTAAGCACCTTACAGTCCATGGACATTGTACATACAGAGCCTGGTGTGGGCAGGGTTAGCTTTCTCAGCTCTGCTGCATTGCTAAATCCAAAAGCTCTGATTGTGTGAGAACGGCTGCCCCAGTAATCAACTGATATATGGTTGGATTCAGCCTCTCTTTGCCTACATCAGGCTGCTTTCTGATGAGGTAGTAAAAACCTGCTGACAAATTTCCCCTTAATGCATCCTCTCTCTCCCCAGGTAAGTGGCCATCTAAACGATGCACTAAAGTCTTCATTAAGCAGATTAAGCCGAGGGCAGAAATCAGCATAGGTCTTATATTCGGCCTGTGACTTCACACCAAGCAGCAATGCACTGTCTATTCTCACAGCGTTCTTTATTATCAGGGGCTTTGTGCAATGACTAACCTTTATTCCAGTTATGCCTGTCCTTCACCTTTTTATTCTGCTGGCTAGATACTAATCTAGCCAATGCAAAAAAAAGTCAAGCATGGATAAAAGGGCAGTCTTTGCATAAATCACCACAAAGATCTATATAATTTGTCCTCTGGCGTTAAAGAGGAGGTGACACACTACTGAACATACTGTGGATGTATAAAGCCCAACTGTAACCACGTTACTGTTGTTTTTTTGTTTTTTGTTTTTCAAACAGATCTCAATATTCCAAATATTATGTAAAGCGTACGTGCAGGGTACATGAAGGGAGTGGGTGTAGAGCTTGTCAACTGTGAAGTGCAGCTTTAGCCTGTAGCTGAAGAGCACTGAGTGATACCAGAATAGGGGGTGCATTTCACAATTGGTGTTCACAAAAAAAAAACAGATGCCACATTCTGGTTCACAGGAGTAAGCATGAATATTACATCCAAAAGTTAGTAAAGTTGCTTCATTTTTCTATGCACTGGATAAAAAAAATAAGGAAAAAAAAAGGGACATTTTTTTTTTTTTTTTTTTTTTTTACAGGGAGTCTGTCACCACCAAATTGCCAATTAACTGCATAAACATTCATATAGAGGACATAGCCCATAAAAGAATTATACCAGGCATATTCAAATTAACTCAATATTTGCTGAAAAATCTACTTTTATTTGATATATTAATGATGGTGCTTCAGTGCACCATTGGTGTGGCCTCTGCCTTGAAGCACTACTACTTGGCGTGGCCTCTGCATTGAAGCACTACTATTTGGCGTGGCCTCTGCCTTGGAGCAGAACTACTTGGCGTGGCCTCTGCCTTGATGCACTACTACTTGGTGTGGCCTCTGCCTTGAAGCACTACTACTTGGCGTGGCTTCTGCCTTGAAGCACTACTACTTGGCGTGGCCTCTGCCTTGGAGCAGTACTACTTGGCGTGGCCTCTGCCTTGAAGCACTACTACTTGGCGTGGCCTCTGCCTTGATGCACTACTACTTGGTGTGGCCTCTGCCTTGAAGCACTACTACTTGGCGTGGCCTCTGCCTTGAAGCACTACTACTTGGCGTGGCCTCTGCCTTGATGCACTACTACTTGGTGTGGCCTCTGCCTTGAAGCACTACTACTTGGCGTGGCCTCTGCCTTGAAGCACTACTACTTGGTGTGGCCTCTGCCTTGAAGCACTACTACTTGGCATGGCCTCTGCCTTGATGCACTACTACTTGGTGTGGCCTCTGCCTTGAAGCACTACTACTTGGCGTGGCCTCTGCCTTGAAGCACTACTACTTGGTGTGGCCTCTGCCTTGAAGCACTACTACTTGGCGTGGCCTCTGCCTTGAAGCACTACTACTTGGCGTGGCCTCTGCCTTGGAGCAGTACTACTTGGTGTGGCCTCTGCCTTGAAGCACTACTACTTGGCGTGGCCTCTGCATTGAAGCACTACTACTTGGCGTGGCCTCTGCATTGAAGCACTACTATTTGGCGTGGCCTCTGCCTTGATGCACTATTACACCCTACTATTTGCATTTTAAAGTTAGTCTCTTATATTACTTGACAGCGCTCTGTAAGGAAGAGCAAGCGCTGTAAATCAATTTGCATGTCTGAGTGTGTGCACGGACATCGGAGGAGCACCGTGGTGCACCCCAAATGCTTGTCTCTGGCCACCACCCAGCAGGATCAGTGAGGAGACAGCATGGGCACATCAGACCGCAGTGTCCTCATCACTGGAACTGCTCGGTCACACTTCTAGGAGCATTGAGCAGCAGAGAGATGCCTGGTGACAGATTCTGTGAGTGGCCGCACTGACTCTTCTGACTCCAGTGTCAGTTCGCAAGCACAAACCAGCAAACTGATAAGACAGTATTTGCTCTTACTAACAAAGTGCTGTAAACCACTATAAGAAACAGACGTTAAGGTACCGTCACACTAAGCGACGCTGCAGCGATACAGACAACGATGCCGATCGCTGCAGCGTCGCTGTTTGGTCGCTGGAGAGCATGTGAGGAGAAAGTAACGGACCACCAAGGTACAGGCCTCACCTAGGGTGCAATGAAGCAACCTCATTTGCAAAGCAAAAATAAAAGTAGATTTGTAAGCAAATATTAAGTTTCAACTGTATATTGCTGATCTGATTTTTATTTGGGCTTTGCCCCCTATATAAATGTTTATGCAGTTTAATTGGCATTTTAGGGGTGAGACTCCCTATAGGGTGTACTGGCAGCCTATAATCAGCCTTACAAAATACACATATGCTACTTTGCTGTGACATCAGGTGAATTTTCCCAAGGGATAGATACTCAAAAGTGTAACCTCAAATTACCTCAATCTGATGCTCCACAATTGACTGCCATCCTTACTAATGTCTGGAGACTGCAAACAATACCCCAGGGGCTTGGACCCCAGCCCTGTATTACACAGTGCACATTGCTTTTGTAAGTGAATGCATTTGTCATTTTAAAAGCCAGCAGTAATGATGAACTGTAGACAGATTTCCTCAATGGAGCAGGTTTTCCCATATGTATTTATTTCTCGGAGTCCCAGCAGTAGCTCAGATTCATGAAATAAATCAGATATAGAGAATGCACGAGGACATGGGGAATCAATTTACCTGAATGCCATCAAGTAACTTGCTCATGCACCAGTAACTGTCAGCTTCAATGTTCCGCAGCACCTCTTCGGGCAGACTGGAAACATCAACATTTTCCACTTCTTCTTCTTCAGCTAAAATTTATAGAGAAGAAAGTGTAGTAAGGCAGAGTGTGCAACTGAATAAAGCTAGGTCATGTACAACCATGTGCAAAAAAAACATGAAATCAGAGATATCTTTAACAACACTGGCAGCTGGAGGAAAGCGATGGCTGCCTATCAAACTGCTCTGATTAGTGAACACTGATGAACTGCTATGACAGATACAGGATACAGCTCAGAAATATTGACAGGATGAGCACAATTTGTGCTACACAATAAACATACGTGGAAAACCATTACAGCCCACGCTTAACAGAACGTAAAAACACCTTTACATTACAGTATGCAGTTGGGGAGAATATCTCAACCATGCTGCACGCCAAGGCATTGTGGATTTGTCACCACATTTTATAAAACAAATTATATACATTGTTAAAGAGGACCATTCACCAAATGTTTCACGCTGAACTGGACAGTGAGTGTGAGATATGTATTCACAAATCATCTGCTCTCCTCACTGCAGGGTGATGACATACGCTGGAGAACAGCAGACCTCAGTGTGGTTAACTGACAGCTTTCATCTCTCATCTCCAGCATTCAGTGAGTGCAGAGGGGCAGTACAGCAGAGTTGCTAACATTACATTTGGCAATGCTGATGTCTATTTGGTTCTGCTAATTTGAATCTGAGCTGAGAGGTACTAGAAGTGTTGGTAATGAGACTTAACTTCCCCCCACACTTACTGCTAGAGATGAAAGCTGAAAGCAGTCAGTAAATCACACTTGGGTCTGCTGTGCCGCAGCACATCATCACTCTACAGTGAGGCGAGAAGACATGTCAATACATGTCTGACACGGAGACTGTTCTAAGCTATTGTGGGGTATTGCTCCTCTTTCACCAGTTGCTTCCTGCTTTAAAAAAAAAAAAAAGTTTTATTCTGCTTTCTAGTACCTATTATGATGCGTGTCCAGTTCAACATGAAAAATTTAGAGAAAAGGTCTTCTTTAAATACATCTTGTAGACCCGATGAGACTTGTGTACTGTGTAATCCTTGTCAGAACGAATAGAATTAGAAACAATACATGCTCATTTCAACACTAGGGAACAATTTTTAAAAAAATTATACAGAAATTCTGATATGGATTTTCAAAACAAGTATATATATCATGGTCATCAGGTCTAAATGTCATGTAAATAATGTAAGCAATTTGTATTGTGAAAATTGGATTTAGATCTGCTTTAAGTATATTAGTATATACAACCAACAATGCAAAGCTTCATTTAAACAACTTTTGAAACTTATAGAATTATCATTATTACATTGTACACATAAACTGTATTTTATAGGGCATGCATGCATGTGTATATATACACTGCTCAAAAATAAAGGCAACACTTAAACAACACAATGTAACTCCAAGCCAAGACACTTCGGTGAAATCAACCTGTCCAGTTATGAAGCAACACTGATTGTGAATCAGTTTCTCCTGCTGCTGTGCAAATGGAATTGACAACAGGTAGAAATGATAAGCAAATAGCAAGCCAACCCCTATAAGGGAGTGGTTCTGCAGAGGGTGATCACAGACCATTTCACTGTTCTTAGCCTTTTTGGCTGTTTTGGTTACTTTTGCATTTTGTCATTGCTCTCATGCCTACTAAGTTGCTCAGGTAATGCAGCTCATCGAGGATGGCATATCAATGCGAGCTGTGGCAAGAAGAAAAGCGATGTCTGTCAGCACAGTGCCCAGAGCATAAAGCAATAACTAGGAGACAGGCCAGTCCACCAAGAGACGTGGAGGGGGCCGTAGGAGGGCAACAACCCAACAACAGGACCACTACTACCTCCTTTGTGGAAGGAGGGAAACTAAAACGAAAACTGTCAGAAACAGACTTCATGAGAGTGGTATGAGGGCCCGATGTCCACAAGTGGGTGTAGTGCTTACAGTTGTACACTCTGCAATGCAATAGGCATTTGCCGGAGAACCAAGATTGGCAGATTTTGACATGTGCATTTCACGGAATGGAGCAGGTTCATACTGGACACGTGACTGACGTGACAAAGTCTCGAGTCACCATGGAGAAAGTCATGCTGCTGGCAACATCCTCCAGCATGACCAGTTTGGCAGTGAGTTAATAATGGTGTGGGGAGGCATTTCTTTGGAAGGCTGCACAGCCATCCATGTGCTAGCCAGAGTTACCCTGACTGCCATTATGTACCGGCATGAGATCCTCAGACCCATTGTGAGACCATATGCAGGTGCAATGGGCCCTGGGTTCCTTCTGATGTATGAAAATGCTAGGCATCATGTGGCTTTAGTGTGTAAGCAGTTTCACTATGATGAAGGCATTGATGCTATGGACTGGCCTGCCTGTTCCCGAGACATTAATGCCATCGAGCACATCTGGGACGTCATGTCTCGTTCCAACCACCAAAGCCACGTTGCATCTCAGACTGTCCAGGAGTTGACTGATTCTTTAATACAGGTTTGGGAGGAGGTCCACCGCCTCATCAGGACCATGCAGTTGAAGTCGGATCAGTCTACAGGTCCTTCTCAAAAAATTAGTATATAGTGTTAAATTTCATTATTTACCATAATGTAATGATTACAATTAAACTTTCATATATTATAGATTCATTATCCACCAACTGAAATTTGTCAGGTCTTTTATTGTTTTAATACTGATGATTTTGGCCTACAACTCCTAATAACCCAAAAAACCTGTCTCAATAAATTAGCATATTTCACCCGTCCAATCAAATAAAAGTGTTTTTTAATAACAAACAAAAAAAACATCAAATAATAATGTTCAGTTATGCACTCAATACTTTGTCAGGAATCCTTTGGCAGAAATGACTGCTTCAATGCGGCGTGGCATGGAGGCAATCAGCCTGTGACACTGCTGAGATGTTATGGAGGCCCAGGATGCTTCAATAGCGGCCTTAAGCTCATCCAGAGTGTTGGGTCTTGCGTCTCTCAACTTTCTCTTCACAATATCCCACAGATTCTCTATGGGGTTCAGGTCAGGAGAGTTGGCAGGCCAATTGAGCACAGTAATACCATGGTCAGTAAACCATTTACCAGTGGTTTTGGCACTGTGAGCAGGTGCCAGGTCGTGCTGAAAAATGAAATCTTCATCTCCATAAAGCATTTCAGCCGATGGAAGCATGAAGTTCTCCAAAATCTCCTGATAGCTAGCTGCATTGACCCTGCCCTTGATGAAACACAGTGGACCAACACCAGCAGCTGACATGGCACCCCACATCATCACTGACTGTGGGTACTTGACACTGGACTTCAGGCATTTTGGCATTTCCTTCTCCCCAGTCTTCCTCCAGACTCTGGCACCTTGATTTCCGAATGACATGCAAAATTTGCTTTCATCAGAAAAAAGTACTTGGGACCACTTAGCAACAGTCCAGTGCTGCTTCTCTGTAGCCCAGGTCAGGCGCTTCTGCCGCTGTTTATGGTTCAAAAGTGGCTTTACCTGGGGAATGCGGCACCTGTAGCCCATTTCCTGCACACGCCTTTCCACACCAGACTCAGTCCACTGCTTCCTCAGGTTCCCCAAGGTCTGGAATCGGTCCTTCTCCACAATCTTCCTCAGGGTCCGGTCACCTCTTCTCGTTGTACAGCGTTTTCTGCCACATTGTTTCCTTCCAACAGACTTACCATTGAGGTGCCTTGATACAGCACTCTGGGAATAGCCTATTTGTTGAGAAATTTCTTTCTGGGTCTTACCCTCTTGCTTGAGGGTGTCAATGATGGCCTTCTTGACATCTGTCAGGTCGCTAGTCTTACCCATGATGGGGGTTTTGAGTAATGAACCAGGCAGGGAGTTTTTAAAAGCCTCAGGTATCTTTTGCATGTGTTTAGAGTTAATTAGTTGATTCAGAAGATTAGGGTAATAGGTCATTTAGAGAACCTTTTCTTGATATGCTAATTTATTGAGACAGGTTTTTTGGGTTATCAGGAGTTGTATGCCAAAATCATCAGTATTAAAACAATAAAAGACCTGACAAATTTCAGTTGGTGGATAATGAATCTATAATATATGAAAGTTTAATTGTAATCATTACATTATGGTAAATAATGAAATTTAACACTATATGCTAATTTTTTGAGAAGGACCTGTATAATTTGATTTTCCACTTTGATTTTGAGGATCGTTCAAAATCCAGACCTCCATGGTATATTAATTTGATTTATATCAAGGTCCCTGGTTTTCCCGCCACCTCAGCTTCTTCCTGTACTGAGCGGTCACATGGTACCGCTCATTACAGTAATGAATATGTGGCCCCACCTCCCATAGGGGTGGAGCCGCATATTCATTACTGTAATGATCGGTACCATGTCACCGCTCAATACAGGAAGAAGCTGCAGCGCCGGGGAACCAGGGACTGCACTGGGCCAGGAGCAGGTGAGTATAATGGGGAGCGCAGCGCTGTGCTATATTCACCTCTCCTCGTTCCAGCCGCCGCTCCGTCTTCAGCGTCTTCTGCCGTGACGCTCAGCTCCGGGGGCGCAATGACGTAGTTAGTGTGCGCCCTCTGCCTGAACGTCAATGCAGAAGACGCTGAAGACGAAGCGGCAGCCGGAAAGAGAAGAGGTGAATATTTGAAGTGCCGGGGGCCTGCGCAACGAGAGGCGAGTTTGTGATTTTTATTTATTTATTTTTTTTATTGCAGCAACAGCAAATGGGGCAAATATCTCTATGGAGCATCTTATGGGTGCCATAATCAACGTTTGTGCAGGATAATATGGGGCAAATGTCCATATAGAGCATCTTATGAGGACATAATCAGCATTTATGCAGCATTATATGGGGCAAATATCTTTATAGAGCATCTTATGGGGTCATACTTAACGTTTGTGCAGCACTATATGGGGCAACTATCTTTCTGGAGCATCTTATGGGGCCATAACGTTTGTGCAGAATTATATTGGGCAAATGTGTCTATGGAGCATCTTATGGAGCCATTATTAACCTTTATGCAGGATTATATGGGCCATATTTTATATGGAGCATCTTATAGGGCCCATCATAAACTTTATGGAGCATTATATGGGGCGTATTTTGTATGGAGCATCTTATGGGGCCCATCATGAACTGTATGGAGCATTATAAGGGGCTCCTGATTCAATATGGATACTCAAAAACACTTAACCTACAGATATCCCAATTAATTTTACTTTTATTGGTATCTATTTTTACTTTTGAAATTTACCGGTAGCTGCTGCATTTCCCATCCTAGGCTTATACTCAAGTCATTAAGTTTTTCCAGTTTTTTGTGGTAAAATTAGGGGGATCAGCTTATACTTAAATATATATATATATATATATATATATATATATATATATATATATATATATATATATATATATATATATATATATATATATATACATATATATACATATATATACATATATATACATATATATACATATATATACATACATATATATATACATACATATATACATATACATATATATGCATACATATATACATACATATATACATATACACATATATATATATATATACACACATATATACACACATATATACACACATATATACACACATATACACACATGCATACATACACGCAGACACATTTACAAATTTTGAAAAAGGTAGCACTTATATTTTTATACAATGGAAGTCCGTTGTAAAAAGAACAACTGTAAATGCATCCTGTTCCTGAATTACGTGTTACGATATATTTTCCCAACATGTTGTGAATACATATGCATCAACTGTATGTCAAAATATGGAAAAACCAGGTATGATTTTTTTTTTACACTTTTAGTACATAATTTCATTGTAAAAGCCACTTTTTATACAGGCTTTATTCCTGGAAATAGGGCTTTAGAACTAAAAAGCCTAAATTGTAACTTGAAGTTTTATATTGATATATCTGATAATCAAAATCAAAATAATGAGAATAATAAATAGTATTTAATGTTTCAAATAGTTAAATGAACAAGAAAAGAAGCCATTCAACTGTGAGAGGCAAAAATAAAGCACAAAAAATATCATTGTGAGACAACAAGCTTTGCTGTAATTAAATCCCTTACATAATTAGAAAAAATACATTCTTATCAGTCCTCTGCAATTTTCTGACAAGATCATAACCTCCAGCATACTTTCTAGAGACATCCCTTCTTCGCATCTACACAACATGTTTGCTGGAAATGTGATCTGCATGTAAACATTTACATAACCATATACAGTAAAATGATATCGCAATATACATGTTTTGCATTTTCTTTTTTTATTTCTTCTATCAAAATTTCAGCACGTTTAGTCCTTGTCCACACAGCACGGATATGCTGCAAAAATGCAAAAAATGCAGATGGTGTCACTGTGCATCGGTCAACTATACAACGCACTGTGCTTTTTTGCCGCCATGCATAACGCCTTTTTGTATGACCAAACAACTCAATCTTGGTTTCATCAGTCCACAGGACCTTCTTCCAAAAATAAATTGGCTTCTCCACATGTGCTTTTGCATACCTCAGCCGACTCTGTTTGTGGCGTGCTTGCAGAAACGGCTTCTTTCGCATCACTCTCCCATACAGCTTCTCCTTGTGCAAAGTGCGTTGTATAGTTGACCGATGCACAGTGACACCATCTGCAGCAAGTTGATGCTGCAGCTCTCTGGAGATGGTCTGAGGATTGTCCTTGACTGATCTCACCATTCTTCTTCTCTGCCTTTCTGATGTTTTTCTTGGCCTGCCACTTCTGGCCTTAACAAGAACTGTACCTGTGTTCTTCCATTTCCTTACTATGTTCCTCACAGTGGAAATTGACAGGTTAAATCTCTGAGACAGCTTTTTGTATCCTTCCCCTGAACAACTATGTTGAATAATCTTTGTTTTAAGATCATTTGACAGTTGTTTTGAGGAGCCCATGATGCCACTCTTCAGAGGAGATTCAAACAGGAGAACAACTTGCAAGTGGCCACTTTAAGTAGCGTTTCTCATGATTGCATACACCTGGCTATGAAGTTCAAAGCTCAATGAGGTTACAAGACCAAAAAAAGTGCTTTAGTAAGTCATTAAAAAGTAGGTAGGAGTATTTTAAACAAGAAAATGATAAGGGTGTCCATACTTATGCACCTGTCAAATTTTCTTTGAATGCAGATTGCACATTTTCTGTTAGTACAATAAACCTCATTTCAAGGCAGAAACATTACTGTGTCCAACAGTTATTAGATACCGGTCCTTCTCAAAAAATTAGCATATAGTGTTAAATTTCATTATTTACCATAATGTAATGATTACAATTAAACTTTCATATATTATAGATTCATTATCCACCAACTGAAATTTGTCAGGTCTTTTATTGTTTTAATACGGATGATTTTGGCATACAACTCCTGATAACCCAAAAAACCTGTCTCAATAAATTAGCATATCAAGAAAAGGTTCTCTAAATGACCTATTACCCTAATCTTCTGAATCAACTAATTAACTCTAAACACATGCAAAAGATACCTGAGGCTTTTAAAAACTCCCTGCCTGGTTCATTACTCAAAACCCCCATCATGGGTAAGACTAGCGACCTGACAGATGTCAAGAAGGCCATCATTGACACCCTCAAGCAAGAGGGTAAGACCCAGAAAGAAATTTCTCAACAAATAGGCTATTCCCAGAGTGCTGTATCAAGGCACCTCAATGGTAAGTCTGTTGGAAGGAAACAATGTGGCAGAAAACGCTGTACAACGAGAAGAGGTGACCGGACCCTGAGGAAGATTGTGGAGAAGGACCGATTCCAGACCTTGGGGAACCTGAGGAAGCAGTGGACTGAGTCTGGTGTGGAAACATCCAGAGCCACCGTGCACAGGCGTGTGCAGGAAATGGGCTACAGAGAAGCAGCACTGGACTGTTGCTCAGTGGTCCCAAGTACTTTTTTCTGATGAAAGCAAATTTTGCATGTCATTCGGAAATCAAGGTGCCAGAGTCTGGAGGAAGACTGGGGAGAAGGAAATGCCAAAATGCCTGAAGTCCAGTGTCAAGTACCCACAGTCAGTGATGGTGTGGGGTGCCATGTCAGCTGCTGGTGTTGGTCCACTGTGTTTCATCAAGGGCAGGGTCAATGCAGCTAGCTATCAGGAGATTTTGGAGCACTTCATGCTTCCATCGGCTGAAATGCTTTATGGAGATGAAGATTTCATTTTTCAGCACGACCTGGCACCTGCTCACAGTGCCAAAACCACTGGTAAATGGTTTACTGACCATGGTATTACTGTGCTCAATTGGCCTGCCAACTCTCCTGACCTGAACCCCATAGAGAATCTGTGGGATATTGTGAAGAGAAAGTTGAGAGACGCAAGACCCAACACTCTGGATGAGCTTAAGGCCGCTATTGAAGCATCCTGGGCCTCCATAACATCTCAGCAGTGTCACAGGCTGATTGCCTCCATGCCACGCGGCATTGAAGCAGTCATTTCTGCCAAAGGATTCCCGACCAAGTATTGAGTGCATAACTGAACATTATTATTTGATGGTTTTTTTGTTTGGTATTAAAAAACACTTTTATTTGATTGGTCGGGTGAAATATGCTAATTTATTGAGACAGGTTTTTTGGGTTATCAGGAGTTGTATGCCAAAATCATCAGTATTAAAACAATAAAAGACCTGACAAATTTCAGTTGGTGGATAATGAATCTATAATATATGAAAGTTTAATTGTAATCATTACATTATGGTAAATAATGAAATTTAACACTATATGCTAATTTTTTTAGAAGGACCTGTATATGAAACTGAAATAGCTGTTGCCAAAATTTTTTTTTAGAAAACATTAAACCTAAGATTAATAGGGGTGCCCAAACTTTTTCATATAACTGTATGTATATATATATATATATATATATATATATATATATATATATATATATATATATATATATATATATATATATATATACATATATATATACATATATATATACATATATACATATATACATATATATATACATATATATACATACACTATGTTCAAAATTATTATGCAAATTACATTTTTATCAGATTTTCCTAAATGGTCGGTGCAAATGACAGTCAGTCTAATAAAAGTCATCACCCGTTAGATTATACATCGAATTTTATTGAAGAAACCTCCCAATGATAACCGTATAATCTCCAAAATGAATAAAAACTCAAAATGCACTGTTCCAAATTATTATGCACAGTAGAATATCTAAACATTAGATATGTTTTAAAGAACTGAAAATGCTCATTTGTGGAATTTGCAGCATTAGGAGGTCACATTCACTGAAGAAAAAAGCTATTTAACGCCAAAACATCCCAACAGGCCAAGTTACATGTTAACATAGGACCCTTCTTTGATGTCACCTTCACAATTCTTGCATCCATTGAACTTGTGAGTTTTTGGAAAGTTTCTGCTTGTATTTCTTTGCATGAAGTCAGAATAGCCTCCCAGAGCTGCTGTTTTGATGTGAACTGCCTCCCACCCTCATAGATCTTTTGCTTGATGATCCTCTAAAGGTTCTCTATAGGGTTGAGGTCAGGGGAAGATGGTGGCCACACCATGAGTTTATCTCCTTTTATGCCCATAGCAGCCAATGACTCAGAGGTATTCTTTGCAGCATGAGATGGGGCATTGTCAGCATGAAGATGATTTTGCTCCTGAAGGCACGTTTCTGCTTTTTAGACCATAGAAGAAAGTTGTCAGTCAGAAACTCTATATACTTTGCAGAGGTCATTTTCACACCTTCAGGAACCTTAAAGGGCCTTACCAGCTGTTTCCCATGATTCTGGCCCAAAACATGACTCCTCCACCTCCTCGCTGACGTTGCAGCCTTGTTGGGACATGGTGGCCATCCACCAACCATCCACTACTCCATCCATCTGGACCATCCAGGGTTGCTCAACACTTATCAGTAAACAAGACTGTTTGGAAATTAGTCTTCATGTATGTGTGGGCCCAATACAACCATTTCTGCTTGTGAACACTGTTTAAGGGTGGCCGAATAGAAGGTTTATGCACCACAGCAAGCCTTTGAAGGAGCATACACCTTGAGGTTCGAGGGACTCCAGAGGCACCAGCAGCTTCAAATATCTGTTTGCTGCTTTGTAATGGCTTTTTAGAAGCTGCTGTCTTAATCCGATGAACTTGCCTGGTATAAATCTTCCTCATTATACGGTTATCAGCACAAACACATTTGTGCTCAGATACAGCCACAAATCTCTTAACAGTACGATGATCACGCTTATGTTTTTGGAAAATTTCTAATGTATTTATCACTTCACCAAGGCATTGCACTATTTTATGCTTTTCAGCAGCAGAGATCCCTTTTCTTTCCCATGTTACTTGAAAACTGTGACCTGCTTAATAATGTGGAACATCATTTTTAAGTAGTTTTCCTTTAATTAGAATCACCAAAAACCAAAAAACCAATTATCACATGTGTTTAAGATTGATTTCAGTGATCCATTGAGCCCTGAGACACAATACCATCCACGAGTTTATTTGAAAAACAAAACAATTAAATCTTTAGGACACTTAAATCCAATTTGCATAATAATTTGGAACACAGTGTATATATATATATATATATATATATATATATATATATATATATATATATATCTCAGCCACATAGCATACAGCAGAGGCCACATAACACAGACAGCCACGTAGTATATAGCACAGCCATGCAGTATATAGGAGCCACGTAGTCTATAACACAGCCACGTAGTGTATAACACTGCCCACGTAGTATATAACACTGCCCACGTAGTATATAACACTGCCCACGTAGTATATAACACTGCCCGCGTAGTATATATCACTGCCCACGTAGTATATAACACTGCCCACGTAGTATATAACACTGCCCACGTAGTATATAACACTGCCCACGTAGTATATAACACTGCGCACGTAGTATATAACACTGTGCACGTAGTATATAACACTGCGCACGTAGTATATAGCTTGATTCGAATCTCGCGCCAATTCGTGGCCGGACTGGGCCTGTCCCATCCCCGGCCACGAATTGGCGCGCGATTTGAACCACGATTCGCTGATTGGTTGCCGCCGGCGTGCCGCGACCAATCAGAGACAGGCACAGTCTGGCCTGAAGCGGGGTTCAAATCCCGTGCCTATTTGCGGCCGGACTACGCCTGGCACTGATCAGCGACAGGCGCAGTCCAGCCGCGAATTGGCGCGGGATTTAAATCACGCTTTGCTGATTGGTCCCTCCGGCTGCCTGCGACCAATCAGCGACATTGCCACGGGATTTAAATCATGTTTCGTTGATTTGTCGCGCTTGGTCGCGGCCAGCCGGCACGACCAATCAACGACATTGGCAAGGGATTTAAGTCACGCTTCGGCTGGCCGCGACCAATCAGCGAAGCATGATTTAAATCCTGCGGCAATGTCGCTGATTGGTCCCGCCGGCTGGCCGCGACCAATCAGTGAAGCATGATTTAAATCCCACGCCAATGTCGCTGATTGGGCGCGACCAATCAGCGAAGCGTCATTTAAATCCTGCGGCCATGTCGCTCCCGCACCAATGTCGCTGATTGGTCGCGCCGGCTGGCCGCAACCAATCAGCGAAGCGGTAGGACCGGAGCATTGCGAGCTGCAGGAAAAGCTGCTGCAGAGGCGACGGAAAGGACCAATGAGCGACGGGGGATTTCTGTGACAGACAGATAGACGGAAGTGACCATTAGACAATTATATAGTAGACTAGATGGTGGCCAGATTCTAACGCATCGGGTATTCTAGAATATGTATGTATATAGCAGCCACATAGTATATAGCACAGGCCACGTAGTATATAGGAGCGAAGTAGAATATAGCAGCCACGCAGTATATAACACAGCCACATAGTATATAACACAGCCATGTAGTATATACCACAGCCCACGTAATGTATAGCACAGGCCACGCAGTATATAACACAGGCCACACAGTATATAACACAGCCCACGCAGTATATAACACAGCCCACGCAGTATATAACACAGCCCACATACTATATAGCAGCCACGCAGTATATAACACAGCCCACGCAGTATATAACACAGCCCATGCAGTATATAACACAGCCCATGCAGTATATAACACAGCCCACGCAGTATATAACACAGCCCATGCAGTATATAACACTACCCACGTAGTATATAGCAGCCACGCAGTATATAACACAGCCCACTTAGTATATAGCAGTGCGGGCACCATATCTGTTAAAAAAATATTAAAATAGTTATATATTCACCCTCCGTCGTCCAGTGAAGCTGTCCCGACGTGCGAGCGGCTGCCGCCAGCTTCCGTTCCCAGAGATGCATTGCGAAATTGAGAATAGCAGGTTTTCTTTTAAATTATTATTTTTAACATTAGATTTTTTCGCTATTGATGCTGCATAGTAAAAAGTTGGTCACATCGGGTTAATAGCAGCGTTAAAGGAGTGCGTTACACCGCGGCATAAAACGGTCCGTTAACGCTGCCATTAACCATGTGTGAGCGCTGACGGAAGGGGAGCATGGAGTGGGCGCCGGGCACTGACCGGACGGAAGTAGGGTGGGACTAATTCTCGGCCGGACTGTGCCAGACAGCGACACGGGATTTCCGGGACACACAGACAGACGGAAGTGGACCTTAGACAATTATATATATAGATGTCTTAGATGGTTTGTTTTGGTTTTGTTTACTGAGACTGTCACCAGATCTTCGCTTCGCCATCTTAGACCAGATTCCAGCGGTGTATCACTTGCACGGCTTCTTGCTGAAGTGTTTATCTGCTGGAGTTCTTTTAGTCCTCTGAATGTAAGTTCCTTCTCTGTAGTTCTTGAGTCAAGAACTGTGGCTACACTCGACATGCACCTTCATGGGCAGCTGTCTATGCACAGTGTAGGCAGTAAACTGCCAACCTATGACGCAGGTGGGATTACACTTTTCTCCACGTTGATAAAACGGCCGATATGCAGTTGTTACAACAGTGATGTTATCAAAACTACAGCAAGTATCCAACTAAGTGACAAAGTAGGAATCAGAGTCTCTGCCCTATTTTATGCTTCTCTTAATGACATATTCCCTTCAATATTCTCATTTTGTAAAGTTCCAGATAATAAAAGCTATATGCTAAATATATTTTAGCCCCTTTGGATTTTACAGTCATATAAGAGGATATTTTTCTTATACAAGCTGGTGAGCAGGGCCCTCATTCCTCTTGGTATCTGTTGATCTATGTAATTATTGTTACGCTGTAATGTCTATAGTCTGTACAAGTCCCCTCTAAAATGTAAAGTGCTGCGGAATATGTTGGCGCTATAGAAATAAAGTTATTATTATATAATAAGTCTTTGCAACAACTCTAGGTAATAATGAATTACCAATACAACCATTTGCTCAACAACACCCGTTAAATTAAGAAAGAAGGAACTTTGAATAGTAAGGTTTTATATGTTCACAGAAAGGTATGTAAACCCATGCATTCATTTCTTCTCCCATCTACATCGTTTAGTAAGCCCACTGGCATAATGCCGTACAATGGCTGAAGCACACTAGGAAGGGCTGCCCAGAAAAGCGCAGGACGTTTGATGGTCAGATGTCCAGCTGTCCGGATCCACTCATCTGTGCTCCCGTCAAGAGCAACTCATTTCTTTCCCAGATCTATGATGAATCAGATATGTATCTCTTTTCAGATGAATGCTTTTGAAACACTGCAAACTAGGTCAGCATCAAAGAAAGGATGCCGTCTTGAAGTGGTTTTTCTCCTTTTATGTTTTTTTTTTTTTTTTTTATCTGCTAGGATCTTCAAAGCAACTGGGCAATGCGCAATCAGCTAAAAGAAAATGGAGTGCACAAATGGCTCCATTATACAAGCCATGAGCAAACATTCTCAGCTCCTCCTGACACAGAATTCAGAATCACAATGGGAAACGCACCGCGCTCTGCTGTGAGATGACAACAACTGCGGAATTAGGGGCAAATCATACTTAGAAATCTACTATTCACAAATTAAAGCATTTCACAGAACAACAGCACAGATGAAAAGCCTGAAATCGAAGACTTGTATAATAGTACAGTAAAAATAATCACACGTCTTTGAAGATACTATGCAGCTTAATAGTTTCATAGGGAAGATGACAACTGTAGGAAATAAAAAACAAAAAATTCAAATGCACAAAATTCTGTAAAATCTAATACTTAAATTATCTTGTATTCCATATTATTATAGAGAATCTGTCACCAGGCTTTTGCCATGTACCACATGCTAGTCTGTATGCTGTCATTTTCATACAATCGCAGTTTTCTTTGCTGCAGATCTAGCACAGCTCAGATGCTGTGCTCTGTATAACCCCGCACACAGCAGCTGACTAGGAGGCACCATGCAGCTAGTCCTGGAGTGATAATCTCTTGCTGATAAAACATTGGTTTTATTGAAACAGCAACACACAGCCTAGTAAGTGACACATTACTGTTATCATAATCCTGCACTCAGATCCTGCTGACAGATTACTTATAATTAACTAAATATCACCATTAGTTCGATCTTAAAGTGAAAAAGAGCACCATTAAAAAAATAACAAATTAAAAAAGTTATTTTGGCTTAAAATACTGATACATTTTCCTAAACTATCATCCCAAGATGATTATAATTTTCTGAAACCGTGTATTAAATCCCCAAAATACACTTTGTGACAAAAGTTATGGCATAATCATTTTTTTTTACCTTATAATAAATACACAAATCACAAATTTACTATTCAAAATGTGGAAGAAAAAGAAGACTTGTTTCCGACACATACATCCAAGTAAAAAACAAAATTTGATTGATTAAAATTCTTAAAAACAGAAACCTCAGAATCCAACGGGTTTCTGGCATACTAAGACTCGCTCATTCATAGGATAGGATAGGATATGTAAATGTGTCTTCGTATGCCAGAAACACACCAGTTCTGAGGTTTCTTTGTTTGACCATTTTAATCAAATTTAGTTTTTACCTGAATGGCTGTACCAGAGACTGCCTTCTTCCTATTCCTCTACCATGGCTGAAATCACCTCCAGGTATGGCACCCACCAGACAGACTCCACCTGCTATTGAATTGTTCCCAACCTTCATCGCGGCGAGCTCCATACCATCCCTTCCCCCACTAACCTCCTTCATATTCAAAATGTGCCGGATGGCAGGCCTAAACTGACCAGGACATCTTATGTACATGCCACAAGTCACATTACAAAAACACATGAACTAAGGTTTGTTTATTCACATTCATTTCCTCATCCAATAAAGGACATGGCTTTGTTTTAAAGGGGCACTATTTAGAGTGCGCAAACTTGCAGGAAAACATGGCCCAAATTAAGCCAAATCAGGAAGTGGTGCAAAATTGGACTAGAAAGTCTGCAGATAAACCAAACTGATTACACTGTCCTGTATCAACCATGGTGTCATCAGAAAACTAGAACACTCACTTGGTCTTAATAAAAATGAACTCATTAAATAGCAAATACATTGACTGCTAATATCTCAATGGGGAGGTGAAACGTTTTATTCAGTTCTGCCGCCACTATTGCATCATGTAGCCAATTCAACATGGATAAAAGAAAATGATGACAGGGCCTCGTCAAATTATTTTTCATAGATGAACTCATTTCAACATTTTCAACTATTTTCTGCCATTACCGTTCCAATACAAAGCATGATATGCAGACACTTTACCAAGTCTAGGACCGTGTGAATTCATTGTTCCCATTTTTTTTGCCTTTTAGGAGTTTAAGGCTAAATTTACACGTTCTGTATTCGGTCAGTATACTACATCAGTATTTGTAAGACAAAACTATGATAGGAAAAGTATAACAGAACAACGTCACCACTTCTGTATTTATCACCCACTCCTGGTTTTGGCTTACAGATACTGATGTAAAATACTGACCAAATACTGACATGGCCTGAAAGGGTTTTCCTTTTCAATTTTCTGTCTAAAAGCCCTATTGCTGTATAAAAAGTAACAAAATTGGCTGTTGCTAAGGCTGCTTTCACACTAGCGTCGGTACGGGCCCGACGCAGTGCGTCAGGCCGACGTACCGACGCATGCTGTGAAAGAAATGCACAACGGGGGCAGCGGAAGCAGTCTAACGACGCTTCCGCTGCCCCATTGTAAGGTCCGGGGAGGAGGGGGCGGAGTTTTGGCAGCGCATGCGCGGTCGAAAATGGTGGACACGACGCGCAAAAAAACGTCACATGTAACTTCTTTTGTGCGTCGCTAATGTAAGTCTATGGGGAAAAAACGCATCCTGCGGGCAACTTTGCAGGATGCGTTTTTTCTCTTGAACGACACATTGTGACGTACAGCCAAAAACGCTAGTGTGAAAGAAGCCTTATCCTACGTCCCGTGCTGCATCTCCATGGTGCCATCTGTGATTGGCAGCGCTTCCAATGTGCATCATCACATGACATCATTACTGAATCCTGTAAATCATGGATGCAGCTCTGTAGATGCCTCACTTGACAAAGTTTAGAGGCTCAACACTCATTTATAAAAATAAAAGGGACCAATTTTTGTTTAGTGCCTCAATGCAAAGAGAAATAATCTACAAATTGTCCATTTATCATCAATCTTACAAATAGGGCTGCTGGTATAGTGACTGGACCTCATCAAGGACAGTATGAATTATATTACACCGTCTCTCTGCCATTATCTTAGCCGGGGTCTAAGGTGTATCGTTTCTCCTTATGGAGGAGTGACATACCATCTCTGGCTTGTCAAGGTAAGGAGGCTTATTTGCCGTACAATGCTCCTCTGGGAAATTAAATATGCAAATTGCCTCTTCTGAGAAAAAGAGGACTTAACTCTATAGCGCCACCTGTTGGAAGTAGCAATCCTACAAGTCACAATCAACCCTGTAACGAGTCGTGCACGACTCATTAGAGGGTTGATTGTGACTTGTAGGATCGCTACTTCCAACAGGTGGCGCTATAGAGTTAAGTCCTCTTTTTCTCAGAAGAGGCAATTTGCATATTATCTTAGCCAACATTTCTGTATCAACATTGAGAAGGAACATTGGTAAATACACACTAGGTTACCATACCAATCAATTATATTTCTCATTATACAACCTAAAGAGATTAGGACTCAAATATTTATTGATTTTTTTTTTATGACAAAAAAAAAATCCCACTATTATTTTTTTTCTTTTTCGGCGTTTACAGTGAGGATATATATTAATTACATATTTTTAGTTATTCACTTTTTTTGCATCCGCAAAAGGGACTTAAACCAGAAACCGTCTGATGACTCATACTATATACTACAATACCAAAGTATTATAGAGCAAATAGCTGTCTTCTATGAAACTTAGCCTATGGCATCCAACTGCCATAGTAACCCATCTGACATTGATAGTGTCATCTAAATAGCTAACAGAAGCAGCCAGAGCTACCAGATGAGCTCTGGCTGTTAATGTTAGACACAGATGTGGTAGATGCCTGTGATACATAGCTTAAATGTAAACTCAGCTCCTTTGTACCTTCCAAACTTTCACGGCACAGTGCAAGATATCTCGTGGCTAGGGGTCCCTTCCTATCCCTGCTCTCTGGATTACTTCTGATGGTGAAGATGTCAGGGCAACGTGCCTTACTGAGCTCCTCAATCAACACAGGGAAGTGGGGAGCTGTTGTGTATAAAAATACACAAGCCAGACTAACAAGGGAAGACATACAGTGATAAATGAAAATGCCAGTAATACAAATATGCACTCACAGAAAACAGAGTAGAACACCGGAAAGTAAAGGAAAAGAAAACAAAAACAGGAAAGGATGAGGATATGCACACAGACACATCACCAAGCGTCTCCTGAACAACACTCCAAAACGCCTTGTGAGGGGTTGACTCACCCAGCTGCTTCTCAAGGTAGACACAGGAACGCTTCTTGTAGTAAATCACCTGCTGGTTTATTATGGACAGTATAAACCACAGCAGGGTTCATCAAAATAAACAGAGCTTTTGTGGCATAACGGCAAACAAAAAATAACTTATGGCAAAGTCCAATTGTCTGAGGGACTTGCCTGCTCAGACCACCAGATGTCTTCAGCTCCACCTCGAGTCGTTGTTTGGAGTCTTGCTCTCTTCAAACCACAACACCCCACTGTCTCTCAAATCAAGATATTTAAGGCTGCTTTCACACTAGCGTCGGTACGGGCCCGTCGCAGTGCGTCGGGCCGACGTACCGACGCATGCTGTTAAATAAATGCCCGACGTGGGAAGCGGAAGCAGTCTTACGACGCTTCCGCTGCCCCATTGCAAGGTCCGGGGAGGAGGGGGCGGAGTTTCGGGCGCGCATGCGCGGTCGAAAATGGCGGACTCGATGCACAAAAAAAGTTACATGTAACGTTTTTTTGTGCCGGCGGTCCGCCAAAACACGACGCAACCGTCGCACGTGTGGTAATACGTTGCAATGTGTCGGTAATGTTAGTCTATGGGGAAAAAACGCATCCTGCAGACAACTTTGCGACGTGTTGCAAACGACGCTAGTGTGAAAGTAGCCTAAGCCAGACAACGTGATAATCACATGACTGACATCATCCCAGGTCCTCTCATCACACATGCCAGTGTCGGTTCTGAAGGTGGAGATATGGTGGACCCCTTCCCACCCACTCTAATGTGTACACCTAAAACCAGCCCATGTCTGCAACTTTAATTTAACCCTCCTAAGATGTAGTGTGCTGGACGAAAACATCCTGGTTTCAGATCACAAATGCCATTTTTCGCAGTGACACATATCCTCCCTGATATACTGTGCCAGTGACCCTGTCACAGCCTCCTCAAACAAACAAACCCTGCAGTGCTAGCAGAAACCTGCACTGTTTAATATGAAGATGAAGTGCTTTGTCACGGCTCTGTTCCCTTGTGTCCCTAACGCTTGGGGCGCCTAGCTCACTCTGTTCCCCAGATTACTTCTGATGGTGAAGATGCAGAGGTCATGCAACTTGCCTTAGCTCCTGAATCCGCCCAGACTGTACCCTTTCCTTACCCAGGGAAGAGGGGAATAGTTGTATACCGTAGTACACTAACCAGACTAACAAGGTAATACAAACAGTTAACAAAAAATATCAAACATACGAAAAACTCACACACATAACTGAGGAATGCACCGGGGAGTGGAGGATGGGGTTAAACCAAAGTAGGAGAAGAAGAATGGGAATGATCACACACTCAAAACCTAGCAACAGTCACTGCTAAACCCACCAAATGCCTTCTGCTATAATAACCAAAAACAACCGCCGGCCATGCAGCATAAACCACTCTGACAATGAGTGCTAACCAGGGCCTAGTTTATATAGAAGATAGGAGTGGCTAACAGTGCACAGCAGAGCCTTAACCTCCAGGAGCTCTAAACAAAGCAGATTAACCCCTGCACTGCCAAAAGAAATTTACACCATTTAATAAGAAAGTGAAGTGCTCCTAATCAGTATAGGAGTAAGGGTATGTGCACACGTTGCGGATTTGCTGCGGATCCGCAGCGTTTTTTGAGGTGCAGAAACACTGCAGATCCGCAATTGATTTACAGTACAATGTAAATCAATGAGAAAAAAAAAATGCTGTGCACACTTTGCGGAAAATCCACTGTGAAAACGCTGCGGTTTAAAAGAAGTAGCATGTCACTTCTTTTTTGTGAATCTGCAGCGTTTTTGTACCCACTCCATTACAGAAAACCGCAGGGGTAAAAAACGCAGCAAATCCGCAAGAAAACCGCAGCAAAAATGCAAAAAAAACCGCTGTGGAACCGCACAAAAACCGTGACAAATCTGCAGGTGCGTTTTCTGCCAGGAGAGGCAGAATCCGCACCAGAAATTCCTAAGCCTAATCCGCAACATGTGCACATAGCCTAAAAGAAACTATATGCTGCGGGTCTTACGCTCTGTCACGGTAAACACGTGACACACATTGTGACCCCATAGCTGACATATATATGTAATTATGTGCTAAGGGTTTAAAAGGTTGAAAAAAAAAAAAGACAAGTCCATTGAGTTCAACCCATAATCCTCTATGTTGATCAAAAAGAAGGCAAAAACCCTGAGGCAGCTGTACAGTTCAGCAGTAAGCCAATGAGTCAATAGTTTCCCCATACGGTAAAGGGCTTTCTATTGAAACTATGGCCTTGCTGTGTCATGGACACTCAAAAAACTGTCATTTCTAGGCATTTTCACTGGACATTCAGTCTTCTAGAAATATTTTCAAATGGGTAAAGCTATACTAAGAGAAAATGGGTATATATAAAGACAAAGTCTCCTGCCAAGTCTGGAATACAGAAGCAATACTTGTTTAATTGCTGAATATTCTGGATTTTTAAATTAACTTTTTTTAATGTTGCAGAGAATTAAGAGTATACTACAACTCCCAGGGGTGTCAGCTGTACATGACAGCTAACAAACTGCGGTTTCGGCCCTGGCTGATTTTGGAGTCCACCGTGACAGATTAACCTCTTAAATACAGCTGTCAATCGTGACAGCAGTATTCAATTGGTTACAAGGGTGTCACAAGACCCCCTTTGTAACCATCGGACCCAGGCCATGAGAATGAAAATGCCAAACTTTCCCACAAAAAACAAGCAAAAAAAAAAAAATAATACATATATATATATATATATATATATATATATATATATATATATATATATATATATATATATATATATATATATATACTAGCTATTGAACCCGTTCTACGCCCGGGTGGCGAGCATTTATATTGGAATATGGTCTCCATCCTGGTATGTGCTGCTCCTATCCTGTCATATGCTGCTCCATCCTGCGCCCCCATCCTGTCATGTGCTGCTCCACCGTGTCATGTGCTGCTCCATCCTGCGCCCCCATCCTGTCATGTGCTGCTCCACCGTGTCATGTGCTGCTCCATCCTGCATCCCCATCCTGTCATGTGCTGCTCCACCGTGTCATGTGCTGCTCCATCCTGCGCCCCCATCCTGTCATGTGCTGCTCCACAGTGTCATGTGCTGCTCCATCCTCATCCCCATCCTGTCATGTGCTCCTATCCTGCGCCCCCATCCTATCACGTGCTGCTCCATCCTGCGCCCCCATCAGTGCGGGCGGCTGTGCTGAGTGCGGGCGGCTGTATGTGGCTGTGCTGAGTGCGGGCGGCTGTATGTGACGTGGCTGTGCTGGGTGCGGGCGGCTGTGCTGGGTGCGGCAGCTGTGGACGGCTGTGCTGGGTGCGGTGGCTGTGCTGGGTGCAGCGGCTGTGCTGGGTGCAGCGGCTGTGCGTGGCTGTGGGAGGCTGTGCTGGGTGCGGCGGCTGTGCGTGGCTGTGGGTGGCTGTGCTGGGTGCGGTGGCTTTGCTGGGTGCGGCGGCTGTCCGTGGCTGTAGGCGGCTGTGCGTGGCTGTGCTGGGTGCGGAGGCTGTGCGTGGCTGTGGCGGCTGTGCGTGGCTGTGCTGGGTGCGGCGGCTGTGCTGGGTGCGGCGGATGTGCTGGGTGCGGCGGCTGTGCTGGGTGCGGCGGCTGTGCTGGGTGCGGCGGCTGTGCTGGGTGCGGCGGCTGTGGGTGGCTGTGGGCGGCTGTGCTGGGTGCGGCGGCTGTGGGCGGCTGTGCGTGGCTGTGCTGGGTGCGGCGGCTGTGCGTGGCTGTGGGCGGCTGTGCGTGGCTGTGGGCGGCTGTGCTGGGTGCGGCGGCTGTCCGTGGCTGTGGGCGGCTGTCCGTGGCTGTGGGCGGCTGTGCGTGGCTGTGGCAGGCTGTGCGTGGCTGTAGGCGGCTGTGCGTGGCTGTGGCGGCTGTGCATGGCTGTGCTGGGTGCGGCGGATGTGCTGGGTGCGGCGGCTGTGCTGGATGCGGTGGCTGTGGGTGGCTGTGCTGGGTGCGGCGGCTGTGCGTGGCTGTGCTGGGTGCGGCGGCTGTGGTCGGCTGTGCTGGGTGCGGCGGCTGTGCGTGGCTATGGGTGGCTGTACGTGGCTGTGGGCGGCTGTGCTGGGTGCGGCGGCTGTGCGTGGCTGTGGTCGGCTGTGCTGGGTGCGGCTGTGCGTGGCTGTGGGCGGCTGTGCGTGGCTGTGGGCGGCTGTGCTGGGTGCGGCGGCTGTGGTCGGCTGTGCTGGGTGCGGCGGCTGTGCGTGGCTGTGGGCGGCTGTGCTGGGTGCGGCGGATGTGCTGGGTGCGGCGGCTGTGCTGGGTGCGGCGGCTGTGGGTGGCTGTGCTGGGTGCGGCGGCTGTGCGTGGCTGTGCTGGGTGCGGCGGCTGTGGGTGGCTATGGGTGGCTGTACGTGGCTGTGGGCGGCTGTGCTGGGTGCGGCTGTGCGTGGCTGTGGGCGGCTGTGCGTGGCTGTGGGCGGCTGTGCTGGGTGCGGCGGCTGTGGTCGGCTGTGCTGGGTGCGGCGGCTGTGGGTGGCTATGGGTGGCTGTGCGTGGCTGTGGTCGGCTGTGCTGGGTGCGGCTGTGCGTGGCTGTGGGCGGCTGTGCGTGGCTGTGGGCGGCTGTGCTGGGTGCGGCGGCTGTGGTCGGCTGTGCTGGGTGCGGCGGCTGTGCGTGGCTGTGGGCGGCTGTGCTGGGTGCGGCGGCTGTGCTGGGTGCGGCGGCTGTCCGTGGCTGTGGGCGGCTGTGCGTGGCTGTGGGAGGCTGTGCGTGGCTGTGGGAGGCTGTGCGTGGCTGTGGCGGCTGTGCATGGCTGTGCTGGGTGCGGCGGATGTGCTGGGTGCGGCGGCTGTGGGTGGCTGTGCTGGGTGCGGCGGCTGTGCGTGGCTGTGGGCTGTGCGTGGCTGTGGGCGGCTGTGCTGGGTGCGGCGGCTGTGGTCGGCTGTGCTGGGTGCGGCGGCTGTGCGTGGCTGTGGGCTGTGCGTGGCTGTGGGCGGCTGTGCTGGGTGCGGCGGCTGTGGTCGGCTGTGCTGGGTGCGGCGGCTGTGGTCGGCTATGGGTGGCTGTACGTGGCTGTGGGCGGCTGTGCTGGGTGCGGCGGCTGTGCGTAGCTGTGGTCGGCTGTGCTGGGTGCGGCTGTGCGTGGCTGTGGGCGGCTGTGCGTGGCTGTGGGCGGCTGTGCTGGGTGCGGCGGCTGTGCTGGGTGCGGCGGCTGTGCGTGGATGTGGTCGGCTGTGCTGGGTGCGGCGGCTGTGCGTGGCTGTGGTCGGCTGTGCTGGGTGCGGCTGTGCGTGGCTGTGGGCGGCTGTGCGTGGCTGTGCTGGGTGCGGCGGCTGTGCGTGGCTGTGGTCGGCTGTGCTGGGTGCGGCTGTGCGTGGCTGTGGGCGGCTGTGCGTGGCTGTGGGCGGCTGTGCTGGGTGCGGCGGCTGTGGTCGGCTGTGCTGGGTGCGGCGGCTGTGCGTGGATGTGGTCGGCTGTGCTGGGTGCGGCGGCTGTGCGTGGCTGTGGTCGGCTGTGCTGGGTGCGGCTGTGCGTGGCTGTGGGCGGCTGTGCTGGGTGCGGCGGCTGTGGTCGGCTGTGCTGGGTGCGGCGGCTGTGCGTGGATGTGGTCGGCTGTGCTGGGTGCGGCGGCTGTGCGTGGCTATGGGTGGCTGTGCGTGGCTGTGGGCAGCTGTGCTGGGTGCGGCGGCTGTGCGTGGCTGTGGGCGCCTGTGCGTGGCTGTGGGCGGCTATGGTCGGCTGTGCTGGGTGCGGCGGCTGTGCGTTGCTGTGGGCGGCTGTGCGTGGCTGTGCTGGGCGCGGCGGCTGTGCTGGGTGCGGCCATTTTCTTGGTCCTGCTCCCGGAGTCGGCGCCTGCGCAGTCCGCGCTTTCCGGCGCCATTTTCTTGAAGACACTGCAATGTGTCTTCAAGAAAATGGCGCCGGAAAGCGCGGACTGCGCAGGCGCCGATTCCGGGAGCAGGGGGACAGTCACGGCCCGGAAGCGCGTCGGTGGAACGGGTCAGGTAAGTATACTCACCCTCCGCCTCCTGGCTCGTCCCTGCTTGTCCGGTGGAGATCGCGGTGTGCGTTCAGCTCTTACGCATACCGCGATCTCCTGGGAGCGTCGCTCTGTGCGGTCCAGACTGCGCCGGCGCTTGCGCTTGCGCAGTCTATAGAGGCTTCGGACAGAGTGACGCTCCCAGCGTTATATTATAGATATATATATATATATATATATATATATATATATATATATATATATATGTTACAGGTCTAAGAATATGACAATGCAAAAACAAATTCATGTTTGTAAAATATTATTTTTAGGGCTCATACCCATTTACGAGAAAAAAAAAATGGTCTGATTTCCGGAACGAAAAAACGGATGAGTTCCATGCGAGTGGTATGCGATTTCCGTGTGATTCTTCCACGGAACATTCGTACGACATGCGTATGTAATCCGTATGCAATGCGATTTTAACATGAGGTTTTACATACAGCAGTTCTCGGTTTTAAAAGCTCATGATAAAATCACATTGTAAAATACAACTGTACACATCGTTTTAAAACAAAATAATCTTGAAAACATATATAGATAGATTAAAAGCTAGCAGATGCCGCGCACAGTATAGAATAGAATAGGTTAGAATAGAATAGGCTAGAATAGAATAGGTTAGAATAGAATAGGCAGAATATATATATATATATATATATATATATATATATATATATATATATATATATATATATATATATATATATATATATATATATATATATTTCACAAAAGCAGGCAGCACTCCATATTCTTTGAGACAATGTGCAGGTGTTTATTAAGCCCACATCTCCATGCAACGTTTTGGCTCTAACTGAGCCTTTCTCAAGCTTGAGAAAGGCTCAGTTAGAGCCAAAACGTTGCATGGAGATGTGGGCTTAATAAACACCTGCACATTGTCTCAAAGAATATGGAGTGCTGCCTGCTTTTGTGATACATATGAACTGAAAACAACCGATGGACGGGTTGTTTAGGCTTGCACCCGAAGCTAAGTATAGGATTTGTGCTGTTCCAATTTTATTCTAATATATATATATATATATATATATATATATATATATATATATATATATATATATATATATATATATATATATATGCTTTTCATAGAGAGATGGATAGAAGAATAGCCGATAATTCATTTGTCGGCTTCTATAATATCACTGCAGAAGCAGACAGGATAGGAGACATGGTTTACATACAGGAATCCATTGCAGAACAGTTAGATTTATATATGTCAGTGACTAATATGATTAGCTCTATGTGTATATAAAATTTGGGACCTGTATGTATTTAATAAAAGAATGTTTTCACGGAAAAAAACTGGCGTGGGCACCGGCGCAATTTTCCGAGCCAGAGAGGGAAAGCCAGTGACTGAGGGCAGATATTAATAGTCTAGAAAGGGACCATAGTTATTGCCCCCCCCTTCCCGGGTAAAAACACTGGAAGCGGTGCTAGCGCTACCGGCCCAGCTGTAAACTAGTAAACTACTGAGGAACGAATGAGAAGCTGCTGGTGTCAGCATCAGTGACTCCAGCGCAGCCTCCCAGCCTGACCCGAGGTGAACTCTTGAGCGTGGGAAAGTGACAGTTCATTTTCCCACGCTGCCGAGTTCATCACAGGTCAGCCTGGGAGGCTGCGATCATTCATTTTGTCTTCAGACATGTTATTGGCAGCCCAACTCATGTGTACATTAATGATGTCCGGACAATAACAATGATTTTTTTTGCCAGGAAAAAATATATTTGATCACCTCTACGAACAGAAACTTTGTTAGTTCCTTTTGGCAAGTCGCCAGCATGTTTACACACGCAAATAATAGCAAAGAGGTGTCAGTATGAACATTCATTCAGTGATTAGCTACTGGACAAGGTGCTTCCATGCTGCACCACTTTATGAAGCTGATTATACTTTGATGCGGCCACATATTGGTGCACTTTCTTTCATTAATGCATCTACTTGCTATTCGTACCTGTAAAGGTTGTTAAAATTTCTCTTTTGTGTAATCTGATTATTTCACAATGGCTTAGTTATTGAGGTTATGTATAGTTTCTGTTATGTACACTTTTTAAGACCCAAAAAGTATAGAATAATATATCCTGATGATTTAGATTTTCTACAATTTTCTGGAAGCGCGGCATCACATTCGTTAAACTATACAGCAAGAAAACACTATTCCTGAGAAAGAAAAAAGTGAGAGACTGAGTAAGTTAGATGACTCTATGACACACTTTGAAACTGCGAGTGATACCATTAGCGAGTATTATTTCTATGTAGGACACAAACCAATTCTTTATGAAATTCCCTGTAGGACCAAAAAGCAGAACATAATCAGCAACCTGGATATTTTTCATTGCCTGAAGGGTGTGGAAGAGCTCATCTAATATAATAAATATATTTTTTATTTTCCGTAAATGAACAGAGCAACATTTTTAAAGCATGTTGTCAAGTATGGCCTGTATCAATAAAAACATACAAAATAGGTACGAAAAATACCCCAAAATAACAGCAAAACATAAAAATAAAAGGAGATAATCTAAAAATAATTTGGTCTATATAAAAAGGAAATATTCCATAAGCTAGAAGTGTTTTTTCAGTGCCCCCTTTATTACATAACAATTCTTTTGCTTCTGCCATACCTAAAATACATGAAATGCTGACAGATCCATCCATCAAAATGCAAAGAAAGACAAAAAACCTCTGCAATAAATCTGATCATACAGCCTTAGTAGTACAGGTCATGACAAATGTTGTAAGAAAAATAGCCATTGCTGTTTTTCTGAGACCTTGCTGCTAAGATTTATTAAAAAAAGCATGAGTACATATGAAATAAGGGGTAAGGTTTCTCCTTGTGGAGAGTGACATACCAGCTCTGGCTTGTCAAGGTAAGGAGGCTTATTCGCCGTGCAATGCTCCTCTGGGAAATGGAATATGCAAATTGCCTCTTCAGAGAAAAAGAAGACTTGAATCCTACAAGTCACAATAAACTTGTAGGATCGCTACTTCCAACAGGTGGCGCTATAGAGTTTAAGTCCTCTTTTTCTCTGAAGAGGCAATTTGCCGGTTGTAAAAACTAACAGCCAGCACAGATAATTAAAAGACCCGAGTCCCTATCAGCTGTGAGTACAACTGAACCTCTGATCGATAGCACTTCAAGGATCAAGGTAACACACAACAGCAGAGGTGTCAAACTGCATTCCTCGAGGGCCGCCAACAGGTCATGTTTTCAGGATTTCCTTGTATTGCACAGGTGATAATTTAATCACCTGCACAGAATGATTCCAGCACCTTGTGGAATGCTAAGGAAATCCTGAAAACATGACCTGTTGGCGGCCCTCGAGGAATGCAGTTTGACACCTCTGCACAACAGCGTGATGAGGTCACCTGATTATGCTGTAGATGACATTCCAGGAATAGAAGACGGCTATAAGGTAAGTGCTCCAATGGGCCCGAAGAAACCGAGGAGCTTTATTGGGTATTGGAGAACAGTGTGTAGAGACAGTATAAAGAGGGGAAGCGTGGAGGCAAAGTGTGAGGGTATAGTATGTTGGGAAAAGTGTGAGAAGCAGGCACAGTATTGAGACATGGCAGCAGTGTTTGGGGAGGACACAGCATGGGGAAACATTGTGTGGGCACTGTATGGAGGGGACAGCATAGAGAGAAAAAAAAGCAAAGATGTGGTACAGTATGGAAATGGGGAAGCATGAAGGAATGCTTAAAATAGTTTCAGTGTGGTGTGCTTATAGCTATTAAGAGTGGATAGTGGGCAGTTACAGCTAATAAGGGTGGACAATGGCAATTTTAGTTCATAAGGGTGGAAGGAGTATGTTGTAGGGGAGGACAATGTGGAAGCCATGTACCATAAAAGAGATAGTGCTGGTTACGACTCTGTTGTCGGGTTTCCCGGGACCAGCGGCTCCTTTCCTCTCCCTATCGCTGGGGCGCCCTAGCTCGCTCTGTTCCCTGGAATACTTCTGATGGTTTAGTCGCCTAGGCCACACACTTTGCCAAAGCTTCTGAATCCACCCACTGTCTGTAAGATTCCCCCATCCACGGAAGAGGGGAGTAGTGGTATACCGTAATACACAAACCAGACTAACAAGGTAATACAACCCGGGATAGAGAAATGTCACCTATGAGATGTAAATATCTTAATATATAATTACCTTGTAATGTCTTCCCATCCTATTCCGTCCAGATTTGTCCGGATCCCAGAGTTCCAAGCGGCGGAAGTTTACCGACCGTCATATTGGGACACCCAAGTGATGGGTGTCTCAGTATGGAAACTGCTGGTGGTACCAGTCTTTCGCGCGGTTCCACTAACGGAACACCATCGCATCGCACCACACACACACACACACACACACACACACACACACACACACACACACACACACACACACACATCTTCTATATATATAATTGTCTAAGGGTTTTTCTGTCTGTCTGTCTGTCTGTGTCCTGGAAATCCCACGTCTCTGATTGGTCGAAGCCGCCAGGCTTCGACCAATCAGGGACAGGCACAGCATGGCGACGATGATGTCATAAAGGTTGCCTCGACCAATCAGCGACGGGCACAGTCTGCCGCGAATTCTGGAATCATCATTGTCCATATACTACGGGGACATGCATATTCTAGAATACCCGATGCATTAGAATTGGGCCACAGTCTAGTATATATATATACCGTACACACCACACTCACAAACACACACTGTATATGCCACATAAAAACCCAACACACACACAAACTATATACACCGTATGCAGCCTCTTGCGCGGTACCACCAGCGGAACACCGTCGCAAACACCACCGTCGGGATCAGCCAAATTATTCACTGACCGCTGCCATCTTTGCACAGGAGAAGCGCATGCGCGGTTTTAATGTGGCTGCCGCTATCTGTCTGCACAAAGATGGCGGCAGTCTGATTTACTGTGCATGCGCGAATTCCGCGAAGGCGCAGTGAATCTCGGCTGATCCCGGAGGCAGATGCGCGATGTGTCTACAGGCAGAGGAAGCCGGTCACATTAACCTCTTTCTGACCTCGGACGGGATATTACGTCCGAGGTCAGATACCGCGCTTTGATGCAGGGCTCCGGCGGTGAGCCCGCATCAAAGCCGGGACATGTCAGCTGTTTTGAACAGCTGACATGTGCCCGCAATAGCGGCGGGTGAAATCGCGATTCACCCGCCGATATTAACTAGTTAAATGCCGCTATCAAACGCAGACAGCGGCATTTAACAGGCGCTTCCGGCCGGGCGGCCGGAAATGAGCGCATCGCCGACCCCCGTCACATGATCGGGGGTCAGCGATGCTTCTACAGAGTAACCATAGAGGTCCTTGAGACCTCTATGGTTACTGATCGCCGGTAGCTGTGAGCGCCACCCTGTGGTCGGCGCTCACAGCACACCTGCATTTCTGCTGCATAGCAGCGATCTGATGATCGCTGCTATGTAGCAGAGCCGATCGCGTTGTGCCAGCTTCTAGCCTCCAAAAGTAAAAAAAATAAAATAAAAAAAATGTGAAAAAAATAACAAAAATATAAAAGTTTAAATCACCCCCCTTTCGCCCCATTCAAAATAAATCAATTAAAAAAAAAAAAAATCAAACCTACACATATTTGGTATCGCCGAGTTCAGAATCGCTCGATCTATCAATAAAAAAAGGATTAACCTGATCGTTAAACGGCGTAGCAAGAAATAAATTCGAAACGCCAGAATTACGTTTTTTTTTGTCGCCGCGACATTGCATTAAAATGCAATAACGGGAGATCAAAACAACATATCTGCACCGAAATGGTATCATTAAAAACGCCAGCTCGGCACGCAAAAAATAAGCCCTTACCTGACCCCAGATCATGAAAAGTGGAGACGCTACGGGTATCGGAAAATGGCGAGTTTTTTGGGGGGGTTTTTTAGCAAAGTTTTGAATTTTTTTCATTACTTAGATAAAAAATAACCTAGACATGTTAGGTGTCTATGAACTGGCAATGACCTGGAGAATCATAATGGCAGGTCAGTTTTAGCATTTAGGGAACCTAGCAAAAAAGCCAAGTAAAAAACAAGTGTGGGATTGCACTTTTTTTGCAATTTCACCGCACTTGGAATTTTTTTCCCGATTTCTAGTACACGACATGGTAAAACCAATGATGTTGTTCAAAAGTACAACTTGTTTTGCAAAAAATAGGCCCTCACATGGCCATATTAACGGAAAAATAAAAAAGTTATGGCTCTGGGAAGAAGGGGAGCGAAAAACGAACACGGAAAAATGGAAAATTCCAAGGTCATGAAGGGGTTAAAGGGGTTTTCCCATGATGGAAAGTTTATTTTTAAAAATTGTCTGTGTCTGATCGTGTGCGGAGCATATCACATCTCCTTGGCAGGGGAGAAAGCAAAAGACAATACTGTCATTACAGCAGGGGATCACACATGATTCATTTTGTCAGGTAAAATATTTCACTGACTGTTTTTAAACAATATTTTACCTCACAAAATGTATCCTCTGCGATCTCCTGCTGTAATGTAAATACTGTCTTTTGCTTCCTCCTTTGCCCAGGAGCTGTGGCATATTCTGTACATGGTCGGACACAGACAATTTTTAAAATTAACTTTTGTTCGTGGGAAAACCTCTTTAAAAAGCAAATATCAATGCCAACATGGCTCCTCCTAAGGCCAGTCTCACACGTCCAGATAATTCCGGTACCGGAAAAATCGGTACCGGAGTTATCCGTGTCCGTGTGCTCACGTGGCACATCAGTGTGGCACACGTGCGGCAGCCATGTGCCGCTGGTGAGCCGACTGAGTACCACATGGACCGTGCAGGAGACAGCGCTAGAGTTAAGCACTGTCCCCTGCTTTGGGTGCTGAAGCCGCAATTCATTCCTTCTTCCCAGCAGCGTTCGCTGGAGAGAAGGAATGAAAAATCATTGATTTTTTATTTTTTGTGGTTAAAATAATGTTTCCAGTAACCTCCCTCCTCCCACCCCCTGTGCGCCCGCCCACTGGAAATCAAATACTCACCCAGCTCCCTCGATGCTTCCTCTCAGCGTCGCAGCTTGTCCTGTATGAGCGGTCACGTGGTGCCGCTCATTACAGTGATGAATATGCGGCTCCACCCCTATGGGAGGTGGAGCCGCATATTTATCACTGTAATGAGCGGCACCACGTGACCGCTCATACAGGACAAGCTGTGGCGCTGAGAGGAAGCATCGAGGGAGCTGGGTGAGTATTTTAATGCCAGCAGGTGGGCGCACAGGGGGTGGGAGGGGGGAGGTTCCGGGAATATTATTTTAACCACAAAAAAAATAATAAAACATTGATTTTTCATTCCTTCTCTCCAGCGAACGCTGCTGGGGAGAAGAAATGAATGGCGGCTTCAGCACCACACGCTGGGGGGACAGCGCTTACAGTAGCGCTGTCTCCTGCAACGTCCGTGTTGTACTCAGTCGGCACACGGGCGGCACACGGACAGCATCCGTGTGCGGTACGTGTTTACACGGACCCATTGACTTTAATGGGTCCGTGTGATCCGTGCGCTCCCGCGAACACTGCCATGTCTCCGTGTTTTTCAAACGGACACACGGTCCGTGAACACACGCTGACATGTGCAGAGACACATTGATTTTATTTTAATGTGTCTACGTGAGTCTGTGTGTCCGGTACGTGAGAAAACTGTCACCACACATACCGGAGCCACTGACGTGTGAAACCGGCCTAAGAAGTACACCAATGACAATGAAAGGAAAGCAGCAAAGGCACAACGTCAAAGACAGCAACGGGCAAATGAGACTCTTGAAAAGCAACAGCATCGCTGGGACAAAAACAATGCATATAAGCGTAGGCGTCAAGTACATGTGTCCCCTGATGCAAAAGTCATTAGATTATCACATAATGCCATTAGGAGCACAGACGGGAGGAGAAGTCAGCACATGGGGAGAGAGTGGATAGGTGGGTGAGCACATGGGGGGGGGGGGAAGAGATTCTCAATGCTGAAAAGCCTGTCCCCATCGTGAAATTACCGCCCTCCCAATGCGATAGCATCAGGCCTCCATCTAGTTTATTTATAATACCGACTATGTCATCAGTACTGTGGTTCCTCTATGGTCCACAGTCTGATGATGACTTAACAACAACTGCTATTATCTCTTTACCATTGTTAAATTGACTTTTTCTGCACAACAACTGTTGTAGAGGTGATTGGTGTCGGTGTTTTTCATCTATCTCCACCTTTTTCTTCTGTCAAGCCAGAGCTGTTAATCAAAGAAGAGGAGGTGGTGTGGAGATACAGGGAAAACAAGCACGTGGGAAGGTGTGGTTAATTATTTAGCCACGCCATGATGCACTGAGTGCCTGTACTTGGTTAAAAAAGTAATTGTGTGTTGTCAAAGTCCCTTTAAGGGCATACTGGGAGTTGTAGGTTCATGCGACAAATATGGGTCTGACCTATGGGTCTGAACTAAGCTGTGCGTTGTATTCATATACTAATAGTGGTTCTGGTGTTGCATTCATGTACTGATGATGATTATTGTGATGTAATATCTCATCATGGTAGGTTTAGTGATATGTTCATATACTGATGGTGCTACTAGCGATGTATTCCTGTTCTCAGTTTTACTGGCAATGTATTTTCATATTGTTAGTTCTAATGATACATTCACGTATTATTGGTGCTAATCCTATTCACATGTAGAAAGTCAATGTCTTGTCAGATAGAGTGACACATGGCTATGGTAATACAGTATTATGCTGACAAGATACATAACATAGTTATTAAGGTTGAAGGAAGACTTTAAGACCATCAAGATAAAGATCATTGCATCTGTATTTATGTTCAGAGCACTACAATATAAAATTAAGCACTATATTATGCTAAATCATAACAGCATGCTGTACACTAATTGTCAGGCTTTGTCTGCGGTCATCATAAGACCAATCATGAAATTTTCACACGTAGGTGCAAACAATGTTTTTTCAGGTGGTCTCCATCAGAAACACGCCTTAAAGAACGAGCCCTACAAAGAATGTGCATAATGCACAGCAACATACAAGTGACTTGCTGTGCAATTCTTCCACCTTTTGTCACTTCTTTTAACAGCTTCAGGCTTCAAAAGCTAGGAAGCGTTTAAAGAAGTAGCATGTTCATTCTTTAGGCAGCTTCAGCTTGAAAGCATCTCGCTGTTTAAAGTACAGAAAAAAGATTTTGCTGCCATTTTCCTGAAGTGTCTAGGTCTTGGAAAACTTGACAGGTATGCAGGCGTCTACAAGACGTCACGTGCACATAACCTTATGGCCACATGCAAAATAGCTTCTCTCAATGAAGCAGGGGTTGTAGGTTTTTACTAAACAATGAGAATCATATGACAAAGAAAAAGGAAAGCAATCCTAAGTGCGGTACCACCAGCATTGGTAGGTCAGTTGGAAAGGTAAGCATTACTGAGTTCACTGCGAAAGTGTTGTGCAACAGGCACAACACTGATGTAAGCATGGTAATCAACCTCCCATAGGCTGCTGCTACTACTTTCATGGAATCCTGAGTAGTGGTGAGGAATCAAGACGCCTATATAGGAAGAAAAAAAAACATTGTTTCATGAGCGCTGTTAAATATCAGGAGACCAGAAATACCGCCGGTAATAACAAGGTATTTATTTAGGCAACACATTTCAGAGTCAGGCGGACAAAGAAATGCGCTGACTAAATAAATACCTGGTTATTACCGGCGGTATCTTTGGTCTCCAGATGTTTGACAGCGCTCATGAAACAATGGTTTTTTTTTCTTCCTACAGATGCTTCTCACAAAATAAGATAAACGAAAAGTTAATTTATTTCAGTTCTTCAATACAAAAAGTGAAACTCATTATATAGAGTCATTACAAACAGCGTGACTCTGTTCCATCAGGACTGTGCCCATACACTCTTGGTCGAGACCAATATTCAGGCTCGCTCTGGAGCCAAACACACACAGTCTGGAATTACCTGTTTGTCAGCGTTGCAGGCTTTCCACTGGCAGTACCACACGGGACCTGTTACTGGCTCTGCAGATCCCTGTCTTCACCTTGTGCTGTTCAGGGATTCGGTCCTACTCCCAGGGCCTCCCAACCCCCAGGTTACTCAGGGTCACACAGGTAGCCTGTCCGGGTACTATTCAGGACGTCCATCCCTGGCTGGGACCGTCCAATACCCAGGCCACCAGTAGCCAAGACCCACAAGGTGCTCTTCAGGGCTTAGCACACCCAACAACGAGGTATCTGCCAGGACCTTGCAACTGTACCATACAGGTCTACACAGGAACCTCCAGGAACATGTGACCCACACCCTGGTCACATTATGTACCTGTAACCACTCCCACAGGTGAGGTATGGATCACATGGGCTGGTCACGTGATCCTGACATCATTGCAGGTCCCCAAATAACCACACTGCTGAATAGAAAAAGGGGTACAGTGAGCACCCTCATCCAGTGGTGAGGTATGTGGGTAGCCAGACCCTCCCATCTCTCATAGCTACCCGCAACACGGACCCAGGTGCACTAAATGACATCTTCAGTGCTTATGTGCTCTAAAGACAAGATACTCCGGATTGCATCGCAGGGAGCATCCACCCCTGTGACACATACAGTCATGGCCAAAAGTATTGACACCCCTGCAATTCTGTCAGATAATACTCAGTTTCTTCCTGAAAATGATTGCAAACACAAATTCTTTGGTATTATTATCTTCATTTAATTTTTCTTAAATGAAAAAAAACACAAAAAGAATTGACCTAAAGCCAAATTGGATATAATTCCACACCAAACATAAAAAAGGGGGTGGACAAAAGTATTGGCACTGTTCGAAAAATCATGTGATGCTTCTCTAATTTGTGTAATTAACAGCACCTGTAACTTACCTGTGGCACCTAACAGGTGTTGGCAATAACTAAATCACACTTGCAGCCAGTTGACATGGATTAAAGTTGACTCAACCTCTGTCCTGTGTCCTTGTGTGTACCACATTGAGCATGGAGAAAAGAAAGAAGACCAAAGAACTGTCTGAGGACTTGAGAAACCAAATTGTGAGGAAGCATGAGCAATCTCAAGGCTACAAGTCCATCTCCAAAGACCTGAATGTTCCTGTGTCTACCGTGCGCAGTGTCATCAAGAAGTTTAAAGCCCATGGCACTGTGGCTAACCTCCCTAGATGTGGACGGAAAAGAAAAATTGACAAGAGATTTCAACGCAAGATTGTGCGGATGTTGGACAAAGAACCTCAACTAACATCCAAACAAGTTCAAGCTGCCCTGCAGTCTGAGGGTACAACAGTGTCAACCCGGACTATCCGTCGGCGTCTGAATGAAAAGGGACTGTATGTTAGGAGACCCAGGAAGACCCCACTTCTTACCCCGAGACATAAAAAAGCCAGGCTGGAGTTTGCCAAAACTTACCTGAAAAAGCCTAAAACGTTTTGGAAGAATGTTCTCTGGTCAGATGAGACAAAAGTAGAGCTTTTTGGGCAAAGGCATCAACATAGAGTTTACAGGAGAAAAAAAGAGGCATTCAAAGAAAAGAACATGGTCCCTACAGTCAAACATGGCGGAGGTTCCCTGATGTTTTGGGGTTGCTTTGCTGCCTCTGGCACTGGACTGCTTGACCGTGTGCATGGCATTATGAAGTCTGAAGACTACCAACAAATTTTGCAGCATAATGTAGGGCCCAGTGTGAGAAAGCTGGGTCTGCCTCAGAGGTCATGGGTCTTCCAGCAGGACAATGACCCAAAACACACTTCAAAAAGCACTAGAAAATGGTTTGAGAGAAAGCACTGGAGACTTCTAAGGTGGCCAGCAATGAATCCAGACCTGAATCCCATAGACACCTGTGGAGAGATCTAAAAATGGCAGTTTGGAGAAGGCACCCTTCAAATATCAGGGACCTGGAGCAGTTTGCCAAAGAAGAATGGTCTAAAATTCCAGCAGAGCATTGTAAGAATCTCATTCATGGTTACCGGAAGCGGTTGGTCGCAGTTATTTTGGCTAAAGGTTGTGCAACCAAGTATTAGGCTGAGGGTGCCAATACTTTTGTCTGGCCCATTTTTGGAGTTTTGTGTGAAATGATCAATGTTTTGCTTTTTGCTTCATTCTTTTTTGTGTTTTTTTTCATTTAAGACAAATTAAATGAAGATAATAATACCAAAGAATTTGTGTTTGCAATCATTTTCAGGAAGAAACTGAGTATTATCTGACAGAATTGCAGGGGTGTCAATACTTTTGGCCATGACTGTACCTCCCATTAACCACAATGCCGGACACTGTCTCACTATCACATCCATGCACACATCTGCCACGCACTCTCACGACCTCAATATGCCTCCGTGCGCATACTGGGGAGACCATGCAGCACCCCCTACCTGTTACAGGGGTCACTGCATCACACTTGATAGATGCTAAAGAAGCTGACTGTTCACAGAGTGCTGTATCCAAGCATATTGATGGAAAGTTGAGTGGAAGGAAAAAGTGTGGTAGAAAATGGTGCACAAGCAACCGGGATAACCGCAGCATTGAAAGGTTTTGTTAAGATAAGGACATTCAAAAATTTGGTGGAGATTCACAAGGACTGGGCTGCTGTTGGAGTCATTGCTTCCAAGTCACCACACACAGATGTATCCAGGACATGGGCTACAAGTGTCTCATTCCTTTTGTCAAACCACTCATTTATTTTACTAATTTATACAGCGCCATTAATACCACAGCGCCTTACAAACATTATTTGCACTGTCCACATTGGGGTTCACAATCTTGATTCCCCATCAGTATGTTTTCGTAATGGAGGAAACCCACGCAAACACGGGAAGAACATACAAACTCCTTGCATATGTTGTCCTTGGTGGGCTTTCAACTCAGGATCCCAGCTCTGCAAGGCTGCAGTGCTAACCAGTGAGCCACAGTGATGCCCCTATGTCCAATAGACAACACCAGAAGTGTCTTACCTGGGCAAAGGAGAAAAAGAACTGGACTGTTGCTCAGTGGTCCAAAGTGTTGTTTTCAGATGAAAGTAAATTTTGCATTTCATTTGGAAATCAAGTTCCCAGAGTCCCGAGGAAGAGTGGAGAGAGACACAATCCAAGCTGCTTGAGGTCTAGTGTGACTTATCCACAGTCAGTGATGGTTTGGGGAGCCATGCCAACTGCTGTTTTATCAAGACTAAAGTCAGCGTAGCCAAGTACTAGGAAATTTTAGAGCACTTCATGCTTCCCCTCTGCCAACAAGATTTTGGAAGATGAAAATTTCATTCTCCAGCAGGACTTGGCACCTGTCCACACTGCCAAAAGTACCAATATCTGGTTTAACCCCTTCATGACCTTGGGATTTTCTGTTTTTCCGTGTTCGTTTTTTGCTCCCCTTCTTCCCAGAGCCATAACTTTTTTATTTTTCCATCAATATGGCCATGTGAGGGCTTATTTTTTGCAAAACAAGTTGTACTTTTGAACGACATCATTGGTTTTAGCATGTTGTGTACTAGAAAATGGGAAAAAAATTCCAAGTGCGGGGAAATTGCAAAAGAAGTGCAATCCCACACTCGTTTTTTGTTTGGCTTTTTTACTAGGTTCACTAAATCCTAAAACTGACCTGTCATTATGATTCTCCAGGTAAGTACGACTTTATAGACACCAAAAATGTCTAGGTTCTCTTTTATCTAAGTGGTGAAAAAAAAATCCAAACTTTGCTACAAAAAAAAAAAAAATGCGCCATTTTCCGATACCCGTAGCGTCTCCATTTTTCATGATCTGGGGTCGGTTGAGGGCTTATTTTTTGCGTGCCGAGCTGGCGTTTTTAATGATACCATTTTGGTGCTGATACATTCCTTTGATCGCCCGTTACTGCATTTTAATGCAATGTTGTGGCGACCAAAAAAACGTAATTCTGGAAATTCAATTTTTTTTCTCGCTACGCCGTTTAGCGATCAGGTTAATCCTTTTTTTTATGGATAGATCGGGCGATTCTGAACACATCAATACCAAATATGTGTAGGTTTGTTTTTTTTGGTTTTTTATTGATTTATTTTGAATGGGGCGAAAAGGGGGGTGATTTAAACTTTTATATATTTTTTTTTTCTTTTTTTTTTTTTTTTTTTTTTACTTTTGCCATGCTTTAATAGCCTCCATGGCAGGCTAGAAGCTGGCACAGCTGGATTGACTGGATCGGCTCAGCTACATAGCAGCGATCATCAGATCGCGGCTATGCAGCAGAAATGCAGGTGTGTTATGAGCGCCGAACGCAGGGGGGCACTCACAGCAGGCCGGTATCAGTAACCATAGAGGTCTCAAGGACCTCTATGGTTACAATGCAGAAGCATCGCTGACCCCCGATCATGTGACGGGGTCGGCGATGCGCTCATTTCCGGCCTCCCGGCCGGAAGCACCGGTTAAATGCCGCTGTCAGCTTTTTTTCTCCCCCTGAAACAATTAGAGAGCTGCCTTTTTTTTCTTCTGTTTAGTTTGGCAAGTATTGGACTGTTTGCCTGGAGGCCTGGCACCCTCTGTGAATTACTGTGCCGTTTCTTTTTTATATATATATATATATATATATATATATATATATATATATATATATATATATATATATATATATATATATATATATATATATATATATATATATATATATATATATATATATATGTATATATATATATATATTAAAAAAGAAACAGCACAGTAATTCACAGAGGGTGCCAGGCCTCCAGGCAAACAGTCCAATACTTGCCAAACTAAACAGAAGAAAAAAAAAGGCAGCTCTCTATTTATTTCAGAGGGAAAAAAAAGTGAAAAAACTTTATTCAGCCCCACTCATCCTGGGCATCGTTTCGGCTCCTCCTGAGCCTTTGTCAAGCCTTATTTTCTTCTTTTTTTTCTCTTCTATTTTATTTCTTCTGTGTGTGTATATATATATATATATATATATATATATATATATATATATATATATATACATACATACATATACATACACACAGCTCTGGCAAAGCTCTTCAAGAGAATGCCAAGAGTGTGTACAACAGTCATCAAAGCAAAAGGTGGCTACTTTGAAGAACCCAGAATATAAGACATATTTTCAGTTGTTGCACATTTTTTTGTTAAGTATATAGTTCCACATGTGTTAATTCATAGTTTTGATGCCTTCTGTGTGAATTTACAATTTTCATAGTCATGATAATACAGAAAAATCTTTAAATGAGAAGGTGTGTCCAAACTTTTGGTCTGTACTGTATATATCTATGTAATATATATATTGTGAGGCAGTGACCCCTGTTACAGCTAGGGGGCGCTGTTTGTGCTCCCCAGATAGTGCATAGAGGCGTATGAAGGCCACAGGTGTGCATGGTAGTCGCAGGTGTAGCTGTGATTGCAATGCGAGGCAGTGACTCGTGTCACAGGTAAGGGTCGCTGTGTGTTCTCCCCAGGTTGTGCATGGAGACGGATGAAGTCCATAGGTGTGCATAGGAGTCACGGATTCTGGTCCGGGTTTTCCCTGAAGTAAGGGGTATGGGTGTGTCAGATATCAGGTGTGGTGCAAGTCAGTGTCAGTCTGGTGTGTGCAGAGCAGAGGCCTGCAGAGCGCTAGCAGAGTGCATGGAGGCACAGGCAAAGCACAGCCAGCACCCAGGGCAACTGAACTGGCACATGCAGCGGATACAGCGATGCAAGTTGTCCATGGTACTGGTCTCGGATGTGGACAGTCCTGTGTCAGGAGGTGGATGTCCTGTGCCCGAAAAAGACGGATGTGGACTGTCCCGTGCCCAAATGGTGGATGTCCCGTGCCCAAATGGTGGATGTCCTGTGCCTGGAGGTGGATGTCCTGTGGCTGAAAGAGGACTAGCATGTGTAACGATTGCAAACAGGTGGATATGGTGCCCGGCTGCTATCGGGAGGATATCTTGGGCTGTGTGAGTAAAGAGACTGTGATACAGCGATGCGTGTGTAGTGTTTTCAACACATGAGGCTGTGTATAGAGACTGCAATATGGTGTGCGGTCGACCTAAGGATACTGGACAAGAAGAGGTCCAGCATGTTTAGGGACAGCAATCTAAAAGCCATATGATATGTAATGCTATGACACTGGTGTGAACTGAAAACTGATAATATACTCTGAAGTTATATGCACTGAAATGACATGCAGTTGTGTGTGAATTGGACTTTAATGCTGTGAGGAAACACATTAAAGAGTCTTTGTGTTGGAACTTTGTGGGTCACTGCCTTTTCACTGCGTACGATGCTACCGCAGCATTACAATACATATCAGATTTATCTGTATTTACACACATATGTTTATGCTCTCATTCTGCTGTGATATATAAGACAAAAAGTGTTGCTGTATGCTTTCACACACTATGTTTAGCAAGTCAATGGATAAAGAGCGTATTGGTGGAAAGACCCATACAAAAAATAATTTTAGTGCTACATTTATGCTATACTAGATGGTGGCCCGATTCTAACGCATCGGGTATTCTAGAATATGTAAGTATGTATATAGCAGCCACATAGTATATAGCACAGGCCACGTAGTATACAGGAGCCTTGTAGTATATAGCAGACAAATAGTACGTGGCCTGTGCTATATACATACATACATATTGTAGAATACCCGATGTGTTAATACAGGCCACTCAACATATAACAGTGGCACGCAGTATATAACACAGCCCACGCAGTATATAACACTGGACACGTAATATATAGCACAGCCCACGCAGTACAAAACACAGCCCACATAGTATCTAACATTGCCCACGTATATATAGCAGCCACGCGGTATATAACATAGCCCACGTAGTATATAGCAGTGTGGGCACCATATCCCTGTTTAAAAAAATAATTAAAATAAAAAATAGTTATATACTCACCCCCTGGGATCCAGCGAAGCTCTGGCGATGCGCGCGCGGCTGCTGCCATCTTCCGTTCCCAGGATGCATTGCGAAAATACCCACATGACTTAGCGGTCTCGCGAGACCGCAAAGTCTTCTGGGTAATTTCGCAATACATCTCTGGGGACGGAAGATGGCGGCAACCACGCACGCCTGGGCGGACTACGGAGGGTGAGAATAGCAGGCTTTTTTTTATTATTATTATTTTTAACATTAGATCTTTTTACTATTGATGCTGCATAGGCAGCATCAATAGTAAAAAGTTGGGGACACACAGGGTTAATAGCAGCGATAACGGAGTGTGCTACCCGCGGCATAACGCGGTCCGTTACCGCTGGCATTAACCCTGTGTTAGCGGTGACCGGAGGGGAGTATGGAGCGGGCACCGGGCACTGACTGCAGGGGAGTAGGGAGGGACGAATGGGACTGTGCCCATCGCTGATTGGTCGCGGTAGCCATGACAGGCAGCTGGCAAGACCAATCAGCGACGTGGGATTTCAGTTACGGAGGTTGCGGACAGAAAGACAGAAGTACCCCTTAGACAAATATATATATATATATATACATACACACACATATATATAGATAAAACTACCTTTTCATTTGGAAGACAATATCAGAATTGTTACACATGGATATCTCTTTTAACTACCATTTTTCTACCAACTTCATACACCATAAGCACATTTTCTACGTTTTCATAGTTGTTTTCTAAAATAAAAGATAAATCATAGATGAAATATCATCTATTTGCCTAATAGTTCTTTGAGGATTCATACATTCTTGCTTTTACTGAACAATTCATAACAAATAATAGACTAGAGAGAAAATTTATTGATAAAATGACATCAAACTGTCACAGTACATGATCTATCACAAACATTACAGGTCTCCTAGGTTGAATGAACACAGAATACATGATGACTCACTAAAAAGAGGTTTAAAAACACAAATGGCTCAAAAAAGGTTGAATTATTACGCCATCAGTAATAAGGGCAAGGCTTGTTTCTGCTGTTAGTACAAGAGGTCACTGTTAAACTTGCATCAATTTTATACAAACACAGAATGTTTACGATAGAAAATAAATTAAATCAATCCAGACAATCCTGGCTTCATACTAAAAGAAACTGAAAAAAGTGTAATGCAGTCAGAACAAATATTTTACTTAAAGCACCACTCCAGCATTTTTTTTTCTTATTACACTGCTGGAGTGGTGCTTTAATGTGTAATTCCCATGCCTCCTGTCTGATACTCACCTGCTGCCGCCTTCACTGGTTTTGAGTGTTGCTCCCCTCGGTCTCTGGAGAATAATGACCTGTCGGAAACGTCAGTGTTTCATGGAGCACCGTGCAGGTTACTTTTCAGTACAAGTCTATGAGAGCCTTGTCCTGGCTCTCACAGTCTTGCATTGAGAACTTGTGAGATAGCTTCGGCCTTCTAGCCAGTCAGAAGCTGCGCTCACAAGATAAGTACCAAAAAATGGTGAAGACGCCGAAGGGTGAGTATATGACTGGGGAAGGGTGCTTAGATTTAAAGCGCCACTCCAGTGCAGAAAAATGATAATTACTTACGGGTAATTTGATTTTCCAGATCCATGACAGCACCGGTACATGAGAGATGGTCCCGCCCCCAAGAACAGGAAACCTGCATAGGAGATAAAAGATGGGGGCGGCACCTCTCTCCTCAGTTTGTTTACAGAGAATGTAAGGTAACCGCTATGTTAGTTTTAGGCATATAAAAATTTATATTTAACTCTAAGACTATTTATCTATTGTTATGTTAAGTGGTTATTACCCCATCTTTCATTTGTGTCTTTTTTTTTTTTTTTTTTTTGAGATTTTTTTTTTTTTTTTATGAATTTTTTTTTTTTTTTTTTGTGAATCACACACCATCACCAAGATAGGGCGGGAACTAGAGCGGTGCTGTCATGGATCTGGAAAATCAAATTACCCGTAAGTAATTATCATTTTTTCCCTTCCCCATGACAGCACCGGTACATGAGAGGAAGAAATAGAAGGAACCTCTAGGGTGGGACAACAGCAGATAGTACTTTCCTACCAAAGGCAAGATCTGATAGCCCCAGATTCAACCTATAATGGCGGAAGAAAGTAGAGGGTGAAGACCATACTGCTGCATTACAGATTTGCTCTATCGATGCATTTGCCCTCTCTGCCCAAGATGTGGAAATAGCCCTGGTAGAGTGGGCCGTAACACCAGGTGGAGGGACCTGTCCCGAAGAGGAATAGGAAAGTGATATAGCCATACGGAGCCAACGTGCAATAGTCGATTTTGTGGCCTTTTTTCCCCTGTTTGCCCCCTGAAAGGAGACAAAAAGGGCTGAAGACTGTCGCCATGGTTTTGTCACTTCTATATATTGAAGAAGGCAACGTCTGACGTCCAAGCAATGGAAGGTTTCTTCTCCCTGGGATTTTGGATTGGCACAGAATGAAGGCAAGATTATCTCCTGGTCCCTGTGAAATTTCGAGTTGACCTTAGGTAAAAAGGCCGGATCAGATTTTATAATTACCCTATCCTCCAGAATTTCCGTATACGGAGGGTCAATAGATATAGCCTGAAGCTCACTAATGCGTCTGGCTGAGGTAAGGGCAATCAGGAGAACTGTTTTTAGAGTTAGCGCTTTTTCCGATATGGAGGAAAGAGGCTCAAAGGGAGAGGAGGTCAAGGCGTTTAAAACTAAATTTAAATCCCAGGGAGCGACCTTTGGACGAGGTTTGAATGGCCTGGCTGTAAAGGAGGCCCGAATGAACCTACACACCCAGGGGTGATCAGCCAATTTTTGGTCAAACAAGGCGCCAAGCGCCGAGACTTGCACTTTTAGAGTGCTGGTAGATAATCCCCTCTCCAGACCCTTTTGGAGAAACTCTAGGATTTCAGATATAGGGACCTTCTGAACGGTATCAGTTATCCCTCGGCCTGAGAATTCTAAAAATTTTCCCCATACCTTTTGGTATTTATCAGTTGTGACTTTTTTTCTACTGGACAGTAGAGTAGTAATTAACGGATCCGAGAATCCCTTTGCTAGCAGAAGTCCCCTCTCAAGTTCCAAGCAGTGAGGTGTAGGCTGTGAACCTGAGGATGTGTCACCGGACCCTGGTGCAGAAGGTCTGGGACCTCTGGAAGTATCCACGGGTCCGAAATGGACATACGTCTGAGCCAAGTGAACCAAGCTCTCTTTGGCCAGAAGGGTGCGATTAAGATTATGCGTGATTTCTCTTCTCGGATCTTCTTCAGGACTGTAGGGATCAATGGGATCGGGGGAAACGCATAGGCTAGTTGGAATTTCCATTGGTGTAGTAACGCATCTACACCTTCCGGGTTCTCTTTGGGGTTTAGAGAGTAGAACCTTTTTACTTTCCGATTTTGCCTTGTGGAAAAAAGATCCACTTGAGGAAGCCCCCAGACTGCACAGATTTCTCCAAATATTCTTTGATTTAGCGACCACTCGCCCTGATGCAGGACGTGACGACTCAGAAAATCTGCGACAAAGTTTTCCGACCCCTTTAAGTGTGTACTTGTGAGGGATAAAAGGTGGTTTTCGGCCCAAAGAAATAGTCTTCCTGCTTCTTCCATTAGGGAACTTGATCTGGTTCCTCCCTGTCGATTTATATACGACACCGTTGTGCTGTTGTCGGACAATACTACTAAATGTTTTCCTTTGAGATCTTCTTCTGATTGAAGAATTGCTTGCCTTACTGCTGTCAATTCCCTCAGGTTTGAGGAGGCTGATTGCATCTGTGGATTCCATAGACCCTGTAGGATCCGATCTGACAGGTGTGCTCCCCAACCTAATGGGCTCGCATCTGTGGTCAGTATCACCGGATTCTGGATTGACCATGGGACCCCTTTTTTTAGATTCCCGGAATCTAGCCACCAGCTTAGAGAGTCCCGGACATGTTGTGACAATACGATTTTTCGGTTTAGATTGTAGGGTATTCTTGTTTGTTCTGACAGGATCTCCCACTGTAGGTCCCTTGAATGAAGTTGTGCCCATTGGACCGCCGGAATTGTTGCAGTAAGCATGCCTAGGAGGGACATGGCTTCCCTCACCGAGACGTATTGGGCTACCTGTATTTGTGTTATTCTTTGTTTTATGACCTCGATTTTCCTGTCTGGAAGGATACAGATCTGTTTGATTGAATTTAATTGGATCCCCAGGAACTCCTGTATCTGGGCCGGAATCAATCTTGATTTTTTTAAGTTTATTATCCACCCTAGTTTGGTTAGTAGCTCTCGTACTGTTATAACTGCTTTTATGCAATCTTCTTGATTGTCTGCTATCAGGAGGAAATCGTCTAAATAGGGCACTAGCAGAATGTTTTCTCTCCTTACGAAGGATGCTACTTCCGAAATTATTTTTGTAAAAATACGAGGAGCTACTGATACCCCAAAGGGGAGACATTGGTATTGTAGATGGGTGTAGACCTGTCCCAGCTGCACAACCAACCTCAGGAATTGTTGATGCTCTCTGCTGATTGGCACATGATAATAGGCATCGGTAAGGTCTATCACTGCCATATAACATCCTGGATACAGCAGTTTTACCGCCGTTCTCAGAGTTTCCATTTTGAATTTTTCTACTCGGATGAATTTGTTTAATTCTTTTAGATTGAAAATAGTTCTTAAAGATCCATCCGGTTTTGGAGTGAGGAAAAGGGTGCTGTAAAATCCCCTTCCAATTTCCTGTGAAGGTACTCTTACCAGGACTTTTTTGTCTAAAAGAAGACGAACTTCTTTTTCGAGAACCAACTGGTTCTTTTTGGCCACACGAGTAACTTTTATTCGGTGGGGAGGAAGGGAGATGAAATTTAACCGCAGACCGTCTGATAACAAGTTGATTATCCATTGGGACGGCTGTAAGGTTACCCACTGATGGACAAAAAACCGTAACCTTCCTCCCACCTGGAATATGGCGTCATTGTTTAGGATCTGGTTTTGGGGGTTTATTGAAAAGAAACCCTCTTTCTCTTTTCTCACCCCAGGGTTTCCCCCGTGTGGTTTTATCCGTTGGGCGGCCTCGGCCCCTACCTGATCCTCGAAAGGACCGACGATTGTCGTACCAACGTCGTCTAAAGAAGGGAGGTGGAGGGAAGTGTTTTTTCTTGTCCGCCGCTTTTTCTAAAATCTCATCTAAAGCGCTGCCGAATAAATATTGGCCCTCACAGGGGACTGCACAGAGCTTTACTTTGGATTGGAAATCAGCATTCCAGTTCTTTAACCATAGCGCCCTTCTTCCTGAATTTGAAAGGGCACTAGCCCGGGCAGCAAACCGCACAGAATCAATGGCCGCGTCCGCCAGGAATCCCGCTGCATTTTGAAGTGGAGGGATGACTTCTAGAAGTCTGTCTCTTGGACATTTGTTTTTTATTTGGTCGCTAAGTTCCTCCAGCCATTTAACCATGGCACGGGCAGTACAAGTAGCCGCTACCCCAGGTTTAAACGCCCAAGTTGAGGCCTCCCAGGTTGATTTTAGAAAGGCATCTGCCTTTTTATCTAGGGGGTCTTTTAGGGCCCCCATGTCCTCGAAGGGAAGTGCTATGCCCCTGGAGGTACTTGCGATCGCCGCGTCCAACCTAGGCGCCTTTTCCCATTTCTCGCAAACTTCCTCACTAAAGGGATATTTACGTTTTAAGGCCTGGGGAACTGAAATCTTTTTATTCGGTTTTTTCCATTCTTTTTTGATGAGATTTAGAATGTTATCATGAAACGGGAAAACTTTTCGTTTCTTATCCTCCAAATTACTGAACATAGAGTCCTGAACCGTTTGCTTCTCTTTTGGCGTCTCAACCCCCAGGGTGGACCTGACCAGTTTTAGCAACTTCCCCACATCTTCTGATAACACATAAGGCCGGCCACACTCTTCATCTGAAGAGTCCAGGTCCGAACCCTCGTCGGGCGGAAGCTCACCCAGTTCACCCTCGGATTCTACATCAGATGCCTGGGCAGACATAGAGGGCGGGTTTACGGAGCTCTGCAACCCATGTTGTTTTAACTGCTCCTTTACAGTGCTTTGTACTTCGCTTCTAACAATATCTTTTATATTCTGAAGCAAAGATGATGACTCTTCAGACACAGTTTTTTCTATGCATGAGCGGCACATACGCTTTTCATACGTTTTGGGGAGGCTTCTATCACAGAGTGCACATACTTTATGCTTTTGTTTAGAGGTGACTTTTCTTCCCTGCATATACACAAAAACACAGTGTCACTGATATGTTTTTTGCCTTACAAAGGCACTCACCCACCGGACCCTTAGTACCACGACAGGCTGTGGGATTTCAGCTGGGATCGTCGATTCCTTCGGATCTGCCATCCTGCAGGAGACTGTTCCCAGCGCCAGTTTGCCGCCTTGCCGTTTTAAATATGGCGGCCCCGGAAGCGGTGTGTGCGTCTCTGAACTTTCTCCCCCCCGGGGAGTGTCAGCACACCGCTTCCTCAGCGTGTAGCGTCACTTCCGGTTCAATCCCGGAAGTTCCCCCATTCAGTCGGCGCCAGCGTCGTGATGGGTACGCTCACTTTTTCTCCCTCGGCCCAGCCTCCGGCCAGGAGCGGACGCCGGGGAGTCCCCAGTGGGAAAGACGCATCTGCAGCTTTTTCCAGGTATGGAGGCGACGCGCACACGCCGCCACCGCTGCTCCCACCGTGGACCTCGGTCAGAGACCGGCAAAGCAAGGGAGACCTCTCCCCATGCAGCACCGCAGGTTCCCCGCAAGAACAGGAAACCAAACTGAGGAGAGAGGTGCCGCCCCCATCTTTTATCTCCTATGCAGGTTTCCTGTTCTTGGGGGCGGGACCATCTCTCATGTACCGGTGCTGTCATGGGGAAGGGAAAAAAAAGAATACCACTGGAGTTGTGTTTAAAGAGAATCTGTCATCAGGTTTTTGCTGCCCAATCTGAAAGCAGCATAATGTAGGTAGGGGATGAGACCCTTATTTCAGTGGTGTTTCGCTTACTGGACTGATTAGTGTCGATTAAAAAAAACAAATAACACTTATCTGCAGGAGATTATCACTAGAAGACTACTTGACGTGCTGCCAGTTAGTCCAACCACACCCCCACCAATGATTGGCAGCTTTCTGCCTATACACTGTGTACAGAGAAAGCTGCCAATCAGTGGTGTGGGCAAGGTTATACAGAGCTCAGCATTTAGAAAATTTCTAGATCTGCAGCAGAGAAAGTTTTTAATTAAGCTGCAGCATCCAATAAAATTACATATCGCTTGAATTAGGGTCTCTAACCATACATCATGCTGCTACCATATGGGGTAACAAAAACCTGGTGACAGGTTCCCTTTAAAGGGGTTGCCCACTTTATCTTTATTTTAATAGATGTTTTGGGGACACGATTGTGTAGTTACTAAAATATAGGCATGATTAGTAACGAAAAAATTTTTTAAACATTAATTGAAAAAAAGAGCATTAGGGAGTACCTATACTAAATTACCTACAAATGTACTTTAAAGCCATAAATACAACGTACAGTAAATAACTATACTATACTTAATGCAAATATTCAAACTTTACTAGATACAATAAACAAACAATTGACAAAAGGAAAATATTAAAATCACTTACCGTATATAATCGAGTATAAGCCGACCCCCCCCCCCCCCCCCCCACTCCCTAATTTTGCCACAAAAAAACTGGGAAAACTTAATGACTCGAGAATAAGCCTAGGGTGGAAAATGCAGCAGCTACCGGTAAATGTCAAAAGTAAAAATAGATACCAATAAAAGTAAAATTAATTGAGACATCAGTAGGTTAAGTGTTTTTGAATATCCATATTGAATCAGGAGCCCCATATAATGCTCCATACAGTTCATGATGGGCTCCATAAGATGCTCCATATTAAAATATGCCCCATATAATCCTGCATAAAGGTTAATAATGGCCCCATAAGATGCTCCATAGACACATTTGCCCAATATAATGCTGCACAAATGTAGATTATGGCCCCATAAGATGATCCATAAAGATATTTGCCCCATATACCGTAATGCTCCACAAACGTTAATTATGGCCCCATACAGACACTTGCCCCATATAATGCTGCACAAATGTTGATTATGGTCCCATAAGATGCTCCATACAGACACTTAACCCCATATAGTACTGCACAAACATTATGGCCCGATACAGACACTTGCCCCATATAGTACTGCACAAACGTTATGGCCCCATACAGATACTTGCCACATATAGTACTGCACAAACGTTATGGCCCCATATAGACACTTGCCCCATATAGTGCCGCACAAACATTATGGCCCCATAAGATGCTCCATTCAGACACTTGCCCCATTTGCTGTTGCTCCGATAAAAAAAAAAATCACATACTCACCTCTCCGTCGCTCAGGCCCCTGGCACTTTCAATATTCACCTGCTCCTCATTCCGGTGCAGCTCCATCTTCAGCGTCTTCTGCACTGACGTTCAGGCAGAGGGCGCGCACTAACCACGTCACCGCGCCCTCTGACCTGAACGTCGCTGCAGAAGAAGCTGAGCAGCGCCGGAACGGGGAGCAGGTGACTATCGCGTAGCGCTGCGCTCCCCTCCCAGTTATACTCACCTGCTCCTGGCGCGGTGCAGTCCCTGCTTCCCCGGCGCTGCAGCTTCTAACTGTACTGAGTAGTCATCACTACCGCTCATTACAGTGATGAATATGTGGCTCCACCCCTATGGGAGGTGGAGCCGCATATTCATTACTGTAATGAGCGGTACCATGTGACCGTTCAGTATAGAAAGAAGCTGGGGCGCTAGGGACCTGCAGGGACCGCGACAGGAGTAGGTGAGTATAATTAGACAGCCCCCGCTCCCCCTCCCCTGCCGACCCCTGGGTATGACTCGAGTATAAGCCGAGAGGGGGACTTTCAGCCCAAAAAAATGGGCTGAAAATCTCGGCTTATACTCAAGTATATACGGTAAAAAACCCACGAAGGAAGTGTGATCACATAGGTAAATTCCCAAATGGCACCATATGTCAATCAACCACAGCTAAATATATCAGTGAAGCATTGAAGATACAGTAATGTATACTACATACAAAAAATATCATAAGATAGGGATTTACAATACATGAATGTAATAATATTGTATACAACACCCTATAATAATCTGGCAATATGGAGGATTACGGGGGCCACCTAATAAATCTACACTTAGTGCATTTATTATGCTGAGTGGTGAGTACTGCTTTGTTTGATCTGGCCTTCTGCTATTATTTCACATTATAAATTTATTAGGTGGCCAGTATTATTCTACATATGGCCAGATCATTATATGGTGCTGCATGCAATATTATAATCATGTACTGTTGCTTAATACCATCTTATTTTGATCGATGTATCAACTGCGACCCCAAAGGAGTCTAAAAGTTAATCACCTCATTCATTCCGCTGTAAATACCAGCAGATAGGATCCCAATGTCAATTTTAAAAAGGAGATCTCAGCATTTGCCGACAGGTTTTACATGGGTTTCTTTGAAAAATCTGTGTATCAGTTATCTACCCTATATATTAGTGTATAAGCCGAGATTTTCAGCACATTTTTTTGTGCTGAAAATGCGCTCCTCGGCTTATACAGGAGTAATTGTCCAGTGGGGGAAGGGGAGCAGAGGGAGGAGCCGGCAGCTATGACATCATACTCACCCTCCTCGCGTGGTCGCTGCATGTCCCTGCATCTCCGTTGTCCCGGTGCGACGGCTATTCCTGTGCTCAGCAGTCACGTGGCACCGCTCATTAAGGTAATGAATATGCACGTGTCTCCACTCCCATAGGCATACTCATTACCTTAATGAGCGGTACCACGTGACTGTTCAGCATAGGACGAGCTGCTGAACTGGGACAACAGAGATGCAGGGACGTGCAGCGACCGTGCAAGGAGGGCGAGTATGACGGGAAAGGATGGGGAAGGATGCCAAGCCATGCATACAAGGGGAAGGATGCCGAGCCATGCATACAAGGGGGAAAGCACTGAGTCATGCATTCAAGGGGTGGATGGGGAGGACGCTGAGCCATGCATACAGCTAGGAGACCGGGGGAGCCACACATAGCAGGACAGGGATGAGGGGACAATGCATACCCGGCTTATACTTGAGTCAATAAGCTTACCCAGTTTTCCTTGGCAAAATTAGATGCATCGGCTTATACTCGGGTTGGCTTATACTCGAGTATATAAGGTATTCGTACACCGGTATATGCACTAGACTTCTGGCACAAATTCTGGCAAAAAGTATATAATGCAGCATGCACCAAAATGTATTTAGTTTTAGAAATGTTTTGTACTTACCTTAGCAGAACATCAAATATACGGTATCAAACAGCACAGGTATTAGAGCTTATAAATATGTAAAAGTGTCAAACTGCCTGATATGCAAATTGCCTCTGCTGAAAAAAAGAGGACTTAACTCTATAGTGCCACCTATTGGAAGTAGCGATCCTACAAGTCACAATCAACCCTTTAGCGAGTCGTGCAATATGACTTAGGATAAAAGCCAAATCAGTATCTCAATTCGCAGACACGGTGTTTCGGGCTGTTGGCCCTCGTCAGTGCGAAGCATGAGAACTGATTTGGCTAGGTGAGAGGCTCTGGACTGGGGTCTAAGGGGTAACGTTTCTCCTTATGGAGAGTGACACACCAGCTGGCTTGTCAAGGTAAGGAGGCTTATTCGCCGTGCAATGCTCCTCTGGGAATTTAAATATGCAAATTGCCTCTGCTGAAAAAAAGATCGCTACTTCCAATAGGTGGCGCTATAGAGTTAAGTCCTCTTTTTTTCAGCAGAGGCAATTTGCATATTTAAATTCCCAGAGGAGCATTGCACAGCGAATAAGCCTCCTTACCTTGACAAGCCAGCTGGTATGTCACTCTCCATAAGGAGAAACGTTACCCCTTAGACCCCACTCCAGAGCCTCTCACCTAGCCAAATCAGTTCTCATGCTTGGCACTGACGAGGGCCAACAGCCCGAAACACCGTGTCTGCGAATTGAGATACTGATTTGGCTTTTATCTTAAGTCATATTGCACGACTCGTTAAAGGGTTGATTGTGACTTGTAGGATCGCTACTTCCAATAGGTGGTGCTATAGAGTTAAGTCCTCTTTTTTTCAGCAGAGGCAATTTGCATATTTAAATTCCCAGAGGAGCATTGCACGGCGAATAAGCCTCCTTACCTTGACAAGCCAGCTGGTATGTCACTCTCCATAAGGAGAAACGTTACCCCTTAGACCCCACTCCAGAGCCTCTCACCTAGCCAAATCAGTTCTCATGCTTCGCACTGACGAGGGCCAACAGCCCGAAACACCGTGTCTGCGAATTGAGATACTGATTTGGCTTTAAGTCATATTGCACAACTCGTTAAAGGGTTGATTGTGACTTGTAGGATCGCTACTTCCAATAGGTGGCGCTATAGAGTTAAGTCCTCTTTTTTTCAGCAGAGGCAATTTGCATATTTAAATTCCCAGAGGAGCATTGCACGGCGAATAAGCCTTCTTACCTTGACAAGCCAGCTGGTATGTCACTCTCCATAAGGAGAAACGTTACCCCTTAGACCAAACTGCCTGATCTAGTTTTAGCCTTTTTGAAATTTAGTACAAAGCCAATAAAATTACTCAATAAGAATAAAAAAAATTGCAGGTACAGGGTGAAAATGAAGGTATGTAATCCTGCAGCCACTTGCTTTCAGTCATCGGGATGGTGCACAGAGGTTTAACAGTTACCACTTACGACACAGTAAGTGTACGGTTATCACTCCCTCTGCATCTTGACTGACAAGCTACTCTGCAAACACATGCAGCAGAAAAGGCCATCATTAAGGCTACGTACAAAATATTTTTTGATGCTGCATATTTTTGTGCATCAAAAGCGTAGCATTTTACAGTAACAGCAAAGTGGATGGGAAGTATAGAAAACGCATACTCTCAGTTATTTTTTTTAAAAATCAAAATAAACTAACCTATGGTTTGTGCCTAACCTGCATATGACTGCATCAAGAAAATTTTGAAAGTGCCAAGTGTGAGGAAGTACCAAACAAACCACCTTTATATAAAAATGGACATGCCAACGAGACAAAAAAACAGCGTCAAAAACACATGGAAAAAAAAAAAAAAAAAAAAACAACGCATCAGTAGGTGCAGAAATGCCACATCATAAAGTCACCAAAAAGCTCATGGTAAACATGTATCCTAAAGATGCAAAAAAAATAATAAAAGCACGCTCACTGTGTAGTAAGTGGTGACAGCTACACCTCCTGACTCTTCCCCAATGATTGGAAATGAGTGGCTGCAGGGAGAAAAAAAACTTAATTTTCTCTTAATAGCTGTGCCTCAACTAACACAGTAAAATATGGAAAAAATGTTATTTACCTGCAGATTACCACTCTATCTACAGGTAAATAAAATGTTGAGAGGTGAATGGTTCCCTTTCCAAGCTGAAAAAAAATGTCAAAATTGCCACTATGATAAAAAAGAAGTAAAGTGCATCACACACATACATAAGCTAGCTACATATTTAATTAACATAACATTTGATTGAAGCACCAGCTCACTATGAAGACTGTCCTTTTGAAAATACCTTGATATTAGAGTTAAGAGTTTTATGGCATATAGATGCCAAAGGCAATTGCATTTCTGTGTTACTCAAGAGGAAAATGTTTGACAATAATTTACCGTAAAAAAAAACGGTAATTAGTCTTACCCATAATTGTATTTCCAGGAATCCATCCTGACAGCACCATGGAGGACGTCCTTCTTATCCATAGTGGGACAGGAAACCACGAGAGTTTAAAAGGACCCTCCCCCTTCCACCCTTCAGTGATTTTCCAAAGTAACACATCTGGATGGATGCAAAAAAGTGATTTTTATTTTGAACATAACAAGTTTAATACAAATGTTACTTCACATAAGTATATAATATCTCCAATCTAGGGAGGGAACTAACCGTGCTGTCAGGATGGATTCCTGGAAATACAATCATCGGTAAGACTAATTACCGTTTTCCAGGTCACCACCTGACAGCACCATGGAGAAGTACCAAAGGAGATTTTTGGTCCTAGGGTGGGGCTACCGCCTGAAGCACCTTCCTGCCAAATGCTAGCTGAGAAGAGACTACGTCTAATTTATAATGCTTAGAAAAGGTGCTAATATTAGACCAAGATGCAGCCCTGCAAATTTGATATACCGAGGCCCCCCCTTTTTCTGCCCATGAGGCGGCCATAGCCCTAGACGAATGAGCTTTAAGGCTATTTGGGGGATCCTTTCCCTGTGCCTGATAGGCTAAGCTAATAGTGGATCTAATCCACCTCGCAATCGTGGATTTTGACGCTTTCTTCCCCTTATTAGGACCCCCATAAAGGACAAAGATTATTATTTTGTCTCCAGGCACTAGTCATGTCTAAGTATTTAAGAACCATCTCCCTGACGTCTAAGTTATGGAAGAACAATTCTTTCTGGTTTCTAGGGAACTGGCAGAATGATGGGAGTACCACTTCCTGATTTATGTTTGAAACCGAGACCACTTTAGGCAGGAAACCTGGATCAAGCCTCAAGACCAACCTATCATCAAATACTTGTAGATAAGGGTTTTGGATGGACAGGGCCTGAAGTTCCCCCAATCTTTTCGCTGACGTAATGGCCACTAAAAAAACTGTTTTAAGGGAGAGATTAGTAATGTTTATATCCTTCCCTATATCAAACGGCTCCTTACATAATTCGTTAAGGACTAGGTTAAGGTCCCAAGGTGGGACAGTTTTCCTGATTAGGGGTCTCAGCCTCAGAACTGCCCTAGAAAACCGAGCAATCCAAGGGTGGGCAGCAAGGGAAGAATCATAAAATACGCTGAGGGCTGCTATTTGGACCCTCAAGGTACTTGGTTTAAGCCCCTTCTTGAATCCCTGCTGCAAGAATTCAAGGATTCTAGGAATGTTAGGGTGATTAACATCGATTGCTGTGTCTCCACAAAAACTGCAGAACTTTTTCCAAATTTTAAGACAGATTGCCGAAGTCACCGGCTTTCTACTTGCTTGTAGGATGGAAATGACCCCTTCCGATAAGCCTCTTGCCTTCAGGATCTGCCGTTCAGGATCCAAGCTGTTAACTGCAGATTTGCTGGGTTTTGATGAAGGATTGGACCTCGGGAGAGCTAGTCCTTCCTTTCTGGAAGATGGTAAGGATTGTCTACTGACAGCTTCTTTAGCAGAGGGAACCAGCTCCTCTTGGGCCAGAAAGGGACAACCAGAATAACTCGAGCTCTGTCCTCGCATATCTTTCTGAGGACTCTTGGTATCAATGCTAGAGGGGGGAACGCATATAACAGACCCCTGCTCCATGACTGAGAGAGGGCATCTATCCCGGCCGGATCCTCCGGTTCAGAGAAAAAAATGTTCCGACCTTCGCGTTTCGTCTGGTCGCAAATAGGTCCACCGTCAGGGTTCCCCAGTGATGACATAAGTCGTTGAAGACCTTGCTGTTTAGCTCCCACTCTGTGGGTGATAGCTTCTCTCTGCTCAGAAAATCTGCAACCAGGTTTCTTGAGCCTTCTAGGTGAACTGCCGAAATTGAAAGTACTGATTTTTCTACCCATGCAAAAATTCGATTTGCCAGACGCTGTAGTTTCGGATGTCTTGGTCCTCCTTGATGGCGAAGAAATGCTACGGCCGTCGTGTTGTCCGATAGGATCTTTAGATGCTTGTTTTCCAATAGGATTCGGGCTGACCACAAGACTTTCCATACTGCAAGCAGCTCCCTGTAATTTGAGGAACTGTTGCTGTCTTCCAAACTCCATTGTCCCTGGTAGTATCTTCCGAGGATGTGGCCGCCCCAACCCTGTTGGCTTGCGTCTGTGGTTACCGTGACTGCTGGAGCTTGGATCCATGGGACACCGACCTGGAGATTCCCTGGCACTGTCCACCAGTGTAGGGATTGTCTGACCCGATGGGATAGGCGGAATTCCTTGTCCAGCGAAGATTGTCTTCTGTCCCATGCTGTGAGAACCGCTCTTTGTAACTGCCTGGAATGAAATTGGCTCCAGCCGACACATGGGATGCAGGCCGTCATTGAACCCAGGATCTTCATTGCATCCCTGAATGATACTCGACCTCTTGAAAACTGACGAATACTTCCGATCAGGTCGGACCACCTCTTGTCCGGGAGAAATGACTTCCTGACCTTCGAATCTAGTATGACACCTAGAAACTGTATCTTTGATTTTGGAGTTAGGTGTGACTTTGGCCAGTTCAACACCCAACCTAATTTCTGCAGTGTGGAGATCACCAACCGACAATCGATTTTGAGCTGCCCCACTGAGTCTGCCACTAACACGAAGTCGTCCAGATAGGGTATTATGGTGACGTCTCGCTTCCTTAGGTAAGACACGATCTCTATGATGAGCTTTGTAAACACTCTGGGTGCCGATGCCAGTCCAAATGGAAGGCAACGAAACTGGTAATGGAAGATTGACCCTTCTTTTTCTACCGCAAATCTCAGATACTTTTGATGATCTGGAAAAATTGGGACGTGATAATATGCACTTTTTAAGTCCAAAGTGCACATTACCACGTCCTTTCCCAATAGGGGAATTGTGGAACGAATAGACTCCATTTTGAACTTTTTGTACTGAAGCCACCTGTTTAGGGGTTTGAGATTTATAATGGTTCGGGACTCTCCTGAAGGTTTCTTTATAGAGAAGAGACATGAATAATGGCCCTTCCCTATCTGGTGCGGAGGGACGGGAGATATTGCTTCCATTCGGAGGAGATCGAGTATGTCTGACCACATTGGAGAGGTCGAAGAGAGACGGGCGTTGGAGACCAAGTATCTTTCTGGGGGAAGGGAGTCAAATTCTATCCTGTACCCCTGGGAGATAATCTGGAGAACCCAAGGACTTGCGGTAATTTTTTCCCATTCGCCCAGGTAGTTCAGCAACCGCCCCCCTATTCTGGTGGCGTTATTTTCTCCGGAACTCTGATCTAGAGCCTGAGGGACCCGACTCTCTATTACGGTTCCTATTTTCTTCCCCTTTCTGGTAGCTCCATCTGCCCTGTTTCCCTTTGCCCCTATAGTCTGATCTCTGACCATAAAAGGGTCTGCGAAAGGGCTGGAATTTTTTTCGCTTTTCCTCTGGAAACCCCTTCTTTTCATCAGAGGCCTTCTCCAGAATATCATCTAATATGGGACCGAAGACCCTGCCCCCTGAAAAGGGAATAGAACATAATTTATTTTTCGAATGAACGTCCCCAGACCAGCTCTTTAACCATATAGCCCTTCGGGCTGCGTTTGATAAAGATTGGCCCCTAGCAGTGAACCTAACCGATTCTGCAGTAGCATCTGCAAGAAACCCGGTTGCTAGTTTGAGTAGAGGGACAGCTTTTAAGATAGACTCTCTAGCAGTTCGGGCCGACAACTGATCTTTTAAGTCATCAACCCATAAATGCATTGCCCTTGCCACAGATGTTGCCGCTATATTTGTGCGGATCACTGCAGCAGAACTTTCCCATGCCCTCTTAAGGAGTCCTTCCGCCTTCCTGTCCATAGGTTCCTTTACGTTTGAGGAGTCCTCAAATGGTATGGCAGTTCTCTTAGACACCTTAGTGAGTGGGATGTCGATCTTGGGTATATCTTCCCAATCCTTGACCTCCTCATGGTCAAAGGGAAGGCGAAGTCTAAAGTCTCTAGGAATGGAAATCCTCTTCTCTGCTTCCTCCCACTCCTCTAAAATCATTGAGCGGATGTGGGCATTCAGACCTGTGATGTCTGCGACCGCAGTCCCCCAAACATCTCATCCTGAATCGATTTAGTGGTTGAGGGCTCCTCAACCTGCATGGTCTGTCTAACTGCTCCCAGAAGTTCTTCTATATCATTAGACGAGAAGAGATATTTTTTCCCTTTTTGAGGAGGGTCCCTACTCAAATCCTCCTCTTCCATATCAGATTCAAAGGGGCTGTCCTCAGATGACAGGTCCGACTCTGCCTTTTCCTGGACCTGGGAGGATCCTGGGAGTCAGACTGGATAGGTTGGGGAAATGATAGGTTAGAAATTGAAGCCTGCACTTCTTCTCTAACGATGGCTCTCATGCTGATCATTAGGAAGGCCTGTTCCTCTCCCACAATACAATTAGTGCAAGACTCGCAGAGCGATTTCTGCCAAGAGTCCTTAAGTTTTACTGCACACATAGGGCACTTCTTAGTCCTGCCGGTCTTCTTACCCCCTGATGAGGGAAGCCCCTAGAATAAATAACATAAAGACCGCTGATGGTATCTTTATTGGGGCTGTGGGAGCATACCTCTAAGTGGGGACTCACATGTGTCTGGGTGTCCTGCAGTGTGTCAGATTTTGCTTCCTCCATACTGCTGCTGCTGCCGCCGCTACCGCTGCTGCTGCTATCAGCTCTGGGCACACCCCATAGACCCCACATACCTCACTTTTATCCTGATCTGTTGGTCCCTGTCCCGGAACTCCTACCACGTAGGAGCGAAGAGGATGCCGCCCCATGCTGCCGGCCGCGACCCGGAAGTGACGTGCACAGCAGCGGTGAACCGGGAGTCGCCACTCGGCGTTTCTGGCCGCTCCAGCGTTCCAAGATGCCTGCCACCATCGGATCCGCCTGCGAAGGGAGAGTCCTTGCAGGACGAATATGCAGGTACATCAGGGGCTTCATCCAGGGTCGAGAGTTCCCCCAGGGGGAAGCGACCCTTCCACCAGGAGCAGCGCTGCACTGGTGCTGCTGAGGGACCCTATCACTCGGGTGTCAGCAACGCAGATACCGGGTAGTGGGAAGGAAGAGGCCGAGCCCCCCCGATCCTCACTCTCTGCACAGGACAGACGGAACTCTCGTCGTTCCCATCCACAGTGGGACAGGAAAAACACTGAAGGGTGGAAGGGGGAGGGTCCTTTTAAACTCTCGTGGTTTCCTGTCCCACTATGGATAAGAAGGATGTCCTCCATGGTGCGGTCAGGTGGTGACCTGGAAAATAGATTTCTATTTCAGGTTTTTACCAAGTTTAACATCAGTTGATGAAACAAAAAAACAAAAACGTAAAGTGGTATTCTACAGGGAAGCCTGAAAATCCTAACACTAAAGGAGGACAGCTTCCTTTGAATACATTCCGCTTCACAATTACATTAATAGCAATTAGCTTTCCACTTTTCAATAATTCTTTAATTTTGACACCTACGAACATCCTTTGGCTTTAGTTCAACTCAATTTCATTTCTACCATCATTATTCAAAATCTTATTTTCCTTGCGCTCCCCTGACACAACATTTTTCCAACTTAGTCCATGAGCCAAGAACCAAATTTGACGATATCGGTACCAAGCGGAGTGACTAATTCTCTTTGGTATTTTTAGGTAGATGCATGTCTGTAGTTTATTTTTTGATATGATAGCCCTTACATATACGTAGCTTATTAACCCCTTCAGCCCTAGGCCTATTTGTACCCAAGTGCCTAAGCCAATCTGACCTGTGCCACTTCATGGGCTAATAACTTTGGAACGCTTTCACCTATCCAAGCCATTCTGAGATTGTTTTCTCGTGACATATTGTACTTCACGTCAGTGCTAAATGGGAGTCAATATATTTTACCTTTCTATATAAAAAAATGCTAAATATTCGGAAATTTTGGAAAAATCGGCAATTTTTTAACTTTGAAATTCTCTGCTTTTTACAAAAATACTGATACCCCCCATAATAGTTATTAATTTACACTCCCCACATGTTTACTTCATATTGGCATCATTTTGAAAATGAAACCTTATTGTTTTACGACGTAATAGGGCTTATAGTTTTATGCGCAATTTTTCACATTTACAGCAAAACCCACTTTTCAAAGGACCAAGTCACTTCTGAAGTCACTTTAAGGGGCTTACATAACAGAAACCACCCATAAATTACCCCATTTTGCAAACTACACCCCTCAAGCTGTTCAAAACTCATTTTTAAAAACTGTTAACCCTTTAGGTGTTCCACAGGAATTTTAGCATGAGCCAAGAACCAAATATGACGATATCGGTACCACCCGGAGTGACTAGATGTAGTATTTGTAACAAAATTTAATCCAAGTTATGTAAATACACACTGAACATGTCATGTGCATATATATATATATATATATATATATATATATATATATATATATATATATATATATATATATATATATGTTACTCCATAATATCTTCAACATCGGACTCTGAATCTGACTGTTGTTCTACTGGCTCGTCTTCAGTACCCTTGTTCTGGCATGTCTGTAATCTGCACATGTCTGTGCACTTCAGGCCATTGCTGAGGCAAGTACACTGAGGAAGTTGACATGACCGCACACACTTGCAGGACAGTAGCTGTATAATAGCTTCTGGTGCTGGTGCCCCTTGCATCCACTTGACAACAAGCTTTCCGTCGTTATCTATCATCCAACCGCAGTCTGTTGGGTTTGCAACCCATGGCTGGCTCTGCAGACTTCTCCTCCAGATCGCAGCCTGGTAGTTTGCACGCAGTGCATGCATGAAAAGGCAGTCCTGGCAAGGAGGGAGTTGACTTGACTCTACCACTCCACGTCTGGCACAGAACAGCTGATAACGGAGCCTGTTTACCTCAGTTGTTTGGGTAGTTGGCAGGTACATGTGGCAGGTGATTTCCTGTAACTTCTCAAAAAGTTCGGTAGACACTTCCCATGAACGACCAACTTCCTGAAAGGCATCCTGGTATGTCTTGTTCATCTTCAACTGCTTGAGTGTCGTCATCTTCCCACGGCCAGCGAATGCACTGACGGTGTCACAGCCTGTAAATGCATGCATACCAATCAATGAATCACATACGCTGCCTCCCAATGTTCGGCTCAGAGTGGTGATATCCAGGAATCTTGTCCGGTTCTGTGTACCGCATTTCTGGAACAGGTGGGATGGGATTTTGTGGCACATGCCCAGACACAGGACCATGACATCAGTATCCTCCGAAGTGATGATGACCGACTTGTAACCAGATTCTGCTGCATGAAGAGCATGGAGAAGGAGGCGTGTGTCTGCTTCTTCTTGATTTGACTTAAGGTCAGCAGCCTCTTCCCACTGTTCTTTGGTGATCTTAAAGCAGAGCTGCTCACATGTGACATACAGCTCCTTCTCCTCAAGCTTCTCCCTGTGGTGTTTCGCCTTCCATTCTTCTACCAGAAACTTTATGAGACTTGCCTTGTTGGAGGAACTACTTAGAAGCTTTTTCCACTGCTGGATGTTGTGCCCATGTTGAATGTTCTTGAAATGGATCCCTGTGCCTTCATATCTGTTGACTCTTTCTGTATCTTTGATGGATGTCTCCTTGTAGACGTCAAAGACAATATCAATGCGCTTGCTCTTAGCACCCTCATGGATAGCGCGACTCATTGCTGTGCCTGCTAGCTGGCCAAATGTTGCATTGTTTCCCTTCAGTTTCTGAACCAGGCTCATCCCATCAATGATGGTTGCAGAGGGCTCGGGGATCACTTCTGCAGGACGAGCATTCCTCTCCAACTCCCTTGCGAGGGCAGCCTTGTTGGTCTTGCGGATAGACCCATCACCATTGGCAAGTGCCCATGGCAATGGACCCAGGGGATGAGTCAAGACATCACTCATTTGTAGCTTTCTGTTCTCAGCTACAAGTATCATCTGGCCAAATAGGTTTCTGTCAGCCTTCAAAATTACCTCCTTGCCAAGACCTTGTCTGCGTGTCTTCATTTGGATGTTAGAGAACGTTTTAAGTTTGTTCTTCGTCATCTTGTCATGAAACAATGTAGTTGGCTTATCGGTACCCAAACGCTCATCCTTGAATGTTTGATATGCATCCTCTCCTATACTGTATGCCCCTTGAAGGTCTTTGGCTACATCTGGTGGTGCTACAGTCGCTGTTGACAAACTGATAAGTTCACCATTATGCTCTTTGTTGAAGGGGTTCACAGGAATTCGTCCAAAAGGATTCTTGCTACCGATCTGGACCGAAAAGCCACCTTGCATGAAGTATTCATGGACCTCTGGGTGTTCTATGGGCAGCCGAGACATTGTGGCATAGTAATAGGTTAGGTATCGGGCATAGTTGACCTTGTCATAGGCAAAACACCATGGTATCATCTGTCGGATTGCTCCTAGGTGAAGCATCCAGTTGCCTTCTCTTGAAGCTCGAACCAGGGCCAGCATGGTCTCGACCATGTCCAAGTATGACATCCAGAATGCTGAGAGTTGTTCATTTCTGAGGGTCTCAAGATAAACTTGAAAGAGCTTCAGGGTAAGTGTGCAAGATTCATTATCCAAGAGCTTTTCGAAGGATCCCTGCGACACACTGATGCGAAAGTTTGTGATGTTCTTCAGTGTTTCATCCAGATGGTGAAGGTCCCTTGCATGGTTTTCTTCTAGCCATGGAAGGAAGTTTTTCCATGCAAGCCTCATAAGTGCTTCATAGACCAGCTTGTGTAGTCTCACTGCTCTGTTGTACCTCCGGCCGTCCATCACTCCAGACACTGATCCTTCAGCGATTACACCGGATTCAACACACAGATCTCTAAGGCCTGCATCCTGAAATCTGTTCCCTATGATAGAGAGGAGATTACAGATTGTGTGGAAGACACCCATTCTAATTATAATGTTCTTGAACTTCTCCTGTTTCCAGATAACCTAAAATGACACCTTCATGTAAAAAATGCACTTTTTCCATTTTCTCAACCAAGTGTTTCCAACTACTGTGAAACACTGGTTGGGTCAAAGTGGTCACTATACCCCCTAAAAGATTCCTTGGGGGTGTAGTTTCCAAAATAGGGTCACTTTTTGGGGTTTCCACTGTGGGGGTACCTCAGGCAGCCTTCAAATGTGACATGGCCCCCTAGATTTCTTCCAGTGAATCCGCCACCCAAAAACCACATAGCGCTCCTTCCGTGTTGAGCTGTGCTGTGTGCCCATACTTTAGTTTACGAGTACATGTGGGGTGTTTCTATAAACTGCAGAATTAGGGTAACCAAGTTTGGGTTTGCCGTTAACCCTTGCTAGGTTGCAGGTAAAATTGGATTACAATGTAATATCTGGAAAAAAAATGAAATTTTGAAATTTCGCCTTCATTCTGCTAAAATTCCTGTGGAACACCTAAAGGGTTAACAGTTTTTAAAAATGAGTTTTGAACAGCTTGAGGGGTGTAGTTTGCAAAATGGGGTAATTTATGGGTGGTTTCTGTTATGTAAGCCCCTTAAAGTGACTTCAGAAGTGACTTGGTCCTTTGAAAAGTGGGTTTTGCTGTAAATGTGAAAAATTGCGCATAAAACTATAAGCCCTATTACGTCGTAAAACAATAAGGTTTCATTTTCAAAATGATGCCAATATGAAGTAAACATGTGGGGAGTGTAAATTAATAACTATTATGGGGGGTATCAGTATTTTTGTAAAAAGCAGAGAATTTCAAAGTTAAAAAATTGCCGATTTTTCCAAAATTTCCGAATATTTAGCATTTTTTTATATAGAAAGGTAAAATATATTGACTCCCATTTAGCACTGACGTGAAGTACAATATGTCACGAGAAAACAATCTCAGAATGGCTTGGATAGGTGAAAGCGTTCCAAAGTTATTAGCCCATGAAGTGGCACAGGTCAGATTGGCTTAGGCACTTGGGTACAAATAGGCCTAGGGCTGAAGGGGTTAATAAGCTACGTATATGTAAGGGCTATCATATCAAAAAATAAACTACAGACATGCATCTACCTAAAAATACCAAAGAAAATTAGTCACTCCGGGTGGTACCGATATCTGGCCCGGCTCATGGACTAACTTGCTGTTTCAGTTAATACTCTTTTCAGTGAACTCCCACTACACTGTGCTATCTAGTACTAATCTTCAGAAACAAATTAACTTTGCCACTGTTAAAAACTGATGCAGTTAACATGGTAAAAAAAAACACTGATTAATGTATCTACATGTATCTATAAGATGAACTGCACTCAGCATACATCCAGCTAAAAAATAATTTAGAACACCTGCAACCAGGATGTCTTGACTGCCATTTGTCTTTTATCTTCTGGCATCTGCTGATCCATTTGTCTCCTGATGAACTTACATTATGGAAGGCATTGAGGAACTTGTCTATCATCCGGATCTCAGATAAGATTCCACTCCTTATTGTTTGTTACTTTGGGTATAGTGCAATAGGGGATTAGTGCAATCTTAAAAATCTTTGCAACACTACTAGTGAGCATGCTAAAAAGGGGCCTTTAAAAGGACACCTGGAAACGTTTGGCTGTATGATATAAATAAGTGAGAGTCTAAGGGTACCGTCACACAGTGCCATTTTCATCGCTACGACGGCACGATTCGTGACGTTGCAGCGTCGTATGACTATCGTTCCAGCGTCGTAGACTGTGGTCACACGTTGCAATACACGGCGCTGGAGCGATAATTTCATGACGTATTTGCGATGTAGAAGCCGTTGGTTACTGTGCGCACATCGTATACAACCTGTGTCACACGATGCAATCATGCCGCCACAGCGGGACACTAGACGACGAAAGAAAGTTTCAAACGATCTGCTACGACGTACGATTCTCAGCGGGGATCCGGATCGCAGTAGCGTGTCAGACACAACGATATCGTAACGATATCGCTAGAACGTCACGAATTGTGCCGTCGTAGCGACCAAAGTGCCACTGTGAGACAGTACCCTAAGTGTGCTGCACTTGTTGTTTTGGTCCACAATGGACACTAATAGAGATATAACCCCTGAGCGCACCATCATCTAATTGTGGGATCTTGATTTATTATCTGTCCCTATCACTCACAAAAAAATATCCCTTGCACACGTGGTTTCCCCTTTTCTCTCCCATTTATCTTGTTCTTACTGTTTGAGAGTAAAGAGGGTGAGTATGAAGGGGAAGTTAGGGTGAGTCGACGAGAGCAGGGGTGCCACTTTGCGTATTGATCTAGGGTGTCAACCTCAGCAGCAAGGTAGGGACAGTCTTATCACGGTAAGTGGAGGGAGAGCCAGATTAAGCTTTTATTGTGTCGTCCTCCACCCTTGAATGAAGTCCAAGAATCCAGTTCAATTTAATTTTTTGTATTTTATTTTTGAGTCTTGGTTTTTGACTTGATTGTTGCTGTTTTTTGGGGGCTCTTGATGAGGAGCAGATTGATATCTATTTAGGACATCACCTCATCGAGTTCACCTTCTATACCCCATTTTTCTTTCCAATCACCGCAGCACTATATTCCTGTTTTTTGGGTTATTTGTTAATGACTGGCTGCACTCCATACCTATATAGGGAATACTAGGGTGCAATCTAGGGTTAGCCGTCGGTGAGCGGGGGCACCATTTTGCGTACAAGCTAGAGTGCCAACATCCGCTGGAAGCAAGGGTTTAAAAGGGTCCGGTAGGGCCATCTAGGGGTATAGTGTATATTGAAGAGCATCAAACCAATGTGTTTGCAGGCCTTGGGCCTTTGTGCATTTTTGTCTTTTTTATATCATTCAATAAAGATTAAAGTGTCAGCTCTTTTGGAACTCCTAAAGTGAACCCGCAGAACCACGACAACGAACCTCCCAAGGGTGAGCTGGCCAGGTGGACCACCCCCAATACAGGGAGTGTTAGGGGCAGGCCCGAGGGAGACTATTGCCGCAGAAGCTGATACCCGGGGACAGGAAGTAGGAGTGGAAAAGACGCAGAACTGGCTATAACGGAGACACAGGACTGACTGGCAATGACTGAGACTAAGAATAGGCAGGATATGGCGGACGCCCAGGACAGACTGGATATGCCGGAAACACAGGACAGGCAGGGTATGGCGGAAACACAGGACAGGCAGGGTATGGCGGAAACACAGGAAGGGGAAAGGTATGGCGGAAACACAGGAAGGGGAAAGGTATGGCGGAAACACAGGACAGGCAGGGTATGACAGACGCACAGGACAGAGCAAGGTATGGCGAACGCACAGGACAGAGCAAGGTGCAGAGGGACCTGGGTCAAATGAGGACAAAATGACAATCAGGCATGCAGCAGAGGAAGGAGTTACTTTAAATAGGAGAGACGAAGAAGGACTTCCTGGTCAGGGTCCTCCAGGGTCAAAAATAGGAGGAACGGAGCGTCTGCATAGCAGAGGAAGGAAGTGCATGTGCGCAGGAGTTGGAGAGAGGAGTGTTCACGCACACCCGATGGGAGCCAGGGACGAGACTGGAGAAGAGACCGGAAGGCGCGCGCACACCGCAGGAGCGTGCTGGGTCGGGTATGTCGGCGAACAGGGGGCAGAGCGGCAGGCGGGGCGGCAGGAGCGGCGGCGCTGAGCGGCGCCATGACAATACCCCTCTCCTTACTCCCCCTCTTTCTAAGACCAGAAAGGAATCTGGCTAAAATACGAGGAGCCTGTATGTTTTCACGGGGTTCCCAAGACCTCTCCTCGGGACCAAAATCCTTCCAATCGACCAAAAAGAGTTTTACCTCTACACCTTTTCATGGCAAGAATATCTTTAACCTCAAAGACATCCGGGTCAGAAACCGGCAAAAGAGTTTGAGCAGGAGAAGCATGGAACTGATTGAAAACGAATGGTTTCAGAAGGGAAACGTGAAAAGAGTTGGGTATGCGAAGTGAAGCGGGCAATTTCAATTTGTAGGCAACATCGTTAATACGAGCCAAAATCTCGAAAGGACCAATGTACCGAGGACCCAATTTATACGAAGGCATTTTAAGACGAATGAACCTGGAACACAACCAGACATTATCACCAGGCTGATATGAAGGAGGATCCAGGTGTCTCTTATCAGCATGTCTCTTAATCCTGACATGTGCCTGTTCAAGAGCGATTTTGGTCTCCTGCCAGACCCTGGAGAACTCCTCGGACAGAAGATCGGCCGCTGGCACACCCGAGACAGGAAGCACCGGCAGAGGAACTCCAAGATGTTGTCCATAAACGATGAAGAAGGGAGATTTGGAAGAAGAGTCATTTATATGGTAATTGTACGTGAACTCCGCCCACGGAAGCAAATCAGCCCAGTTATTATGATGACTGTTGGAAAAATAACGGAGATAAGTCATTAGAATTTGGTTAGTGAGCTCAGCTTGTCCGTTGGTCTGTGGATGGTAAGTGGTAGAGAAATCCAGAGTAACATTCATCAGCTTGCATAGAGCGCGCCAGAATCGAGAGGTTAACTGGACTCCTCTATCAGAGACTATGTGTAGAGGAAAACCGTGAATCCGGAAGATGTGAGCTATGAAGATTCTTGCCAACTCTGGAGCGGAAGGTAAACCAGGCAAAGGGAAAAAATGAGCCATCTTGGAAAATCGACCCACGACTACAAAAATGACCGAATGTCCAGAAGAGCGAGGAAGATCAGTAATAAAATCCATGGCGATGTGTTGCCAGGGAGCTGAAGGAACTGGAAGCGGATGCAAGAGACCGGAGGGTAAATGTCTAGGAACCTTGTTCCTTGCACAAGAAGGACATGAGGCGACAAAACTTCAAACATCTTGTAGAAGAGACGGCCACCAATAATAGCGTGTGATGAGAGCGAGTGTCTTCTTGTTCCCAACATGGCCTGCTAATTTGGAGGCATGACCCCAAAGAAGAACTCGAGACCTCTTGTTAGCCTGGACGAAGGTCTTACCTGGAGGTAAAGAAGACATGCTGATCGGAGCTACAAGAATGATCTTGCTGGAATCCATGATATGTGAAGGTTTTTCTTCTACATCGGATGCAAGAAAAGATCTAGACAAGGCATCAGCTTTAAAGTTTTTGTTGCCAGGACGGAAATGTAATTCAAAGTCAAAGCGGGCAAAGAATAACGACCATCTGGCCTGACGGGGATTTTGTCTTTGCGCAGAACGGATGTATTCCAGATTCTTGTGGTCAGTATAGATCTTGAAAGGGTGAACAGCTCCCTCCAGCAAATACCACCACTCCTCCAGCACCAACTTGATGGCCAATAGTTATTTGTCGCCAATGGCATAATTTCTCTCCGAGACGGAGAAGATTTTGGAAAAAAAACCACAAGTAGCCAATTGTCCGGAAGATGATCTCTGGGAAAGTGCAGCGCCAGCACCAATGGCAGAAGCATCTACCTCAAGGATGAAAGGCTTTGTTGACCTCAGGACGACTAAGTACAGGAGCAGAAGAAAAGGCTTGCTTAAGAGACCGAAATGCTTCTTCAGCTTCTGAATTCCAGATGTGAGGATTAGACCCTTTGCGAGTCAAGGTAGAAATTGAGGAGACCAGAGTAGAGAAATGTGGAATAAACTGCTGGTAGTAGTTTGCGAACCCGAGAAAGCGCTGAATTGCCTTTACCCCTTGAGGACGTGGCCAGTTAAGAACGGCAGACACTTTATCCGGATCCATCCGTAAGTCTAAGTCAGAGATGACAGCCGAGAAACGGTAATGTAGATTGTTCAAAGACACACTTCTCGAGTTTGGCATAAAGATGATTCTGTCTAAGACGAGATAGGACCTGGCGGACATCTCTCCTGTGGGAAGCAAGATTCGAGGAAAACACAAGAATGTCATCTAAATATACCACCATGCAAGAGTAGAGTAGATCCCGGAAGACATCATTCACGAACTCCTGGAACACCGCTGGAGCATTACACAGGCCGAAAGGCATTACAAGATACTCATAGTGGCCGTCTCAGGTGTTAAAGGTGGTTTTCTACTCGCCTCCAGAACGAATACGGATTAGGTTGTAAGCTCCGTGAAGATCTAATTTCCTGAAAATCCATGTTCCCCTAAGGCGATCGAACAGTTCTGGAATAAGAGGTAGAGGATACTTGGTTTTGATCGTGAGATTGTTGAGGCCTCGGTAGTCAATACATGGACGGAGGGATCCATCCTTCTTTACGAAGAAAAAACCAGCACCTGCAGGAGAGGAGGACTTTAGCCAAATTTTCCTGGACATACTCAGTCATGGCCTGGGTCTCGGTTGGAGACAACGGATAGATACGACCCCGGGGTGGAGTGGAGCCAGATACAAGATCGATTGGGCAGTCGTATGGCCGATGTGGAGGCAGGATCTCTGCTTCCTTCTTATCGAAGACATCCAAGAAAGACAAGTATGAGAAAGGTAAATTAACAGGCACAGAACTTGGATGAGGTGGTTTTTTTGGCTGAACAGGAAGCAGGCAGTTACTCTGACAGAAGAGTCCCCAGCGCAGGATTTCACCAGACCGCCAGTCAAGACAAGGCTCGTGAGTCCTCAACCAAGGAAGACCAAGCAAAATGGTATGGGACAAGGAGCGCAGCACATAAAAGACGATCTTCTCCCGATGCAGGATTCCAATTTGAACTCTTCTGTAACCAAGGTAACAGACTCACGCAGAGGTTGACCATCGACAGACGCAATCTGTTGAGGAGTCTCCAGGGATCTGACCGGAATCCGCAACCTCCTAACTGCCTTGAGTTGGATGAAATTCCTGGCTGCCCTGGAATCTATGTAAGCAAAATCAGAAAAATGCTTATTACCCAGATGCAAAAGAACTGAAAGAGTGAGGGGTTGAGAGGGTTCAGGGATACCTAGGGAGACCCCTCTTACCTGTATTAGGTTAAGGCGTTTCCCGGCCTCAAAGGAAAGGAACACAAAAGATGAGCCGCATTACCACAATAGAAACAGAGACCTTGAGCCAGTCTCTCCTTCCGGCGCTGTTCCGCCGGATTGAGACGATCCACCTGCATGGGCTCTGGGACAGAAACAACAGAAGTCGTCACAGGAGACGGACAGGAAGGACACAGAGTAGCCAAAGGAAGACGAGAAACTCTCCTCTCCCTAGCGGATTCTCGGGTACGCTCTTGGAAACGTAAGTCTATGCGGGTTGCCAGGAATATTTTAATTCGAGACGAGAGACCTCGCCAAAAGGCTCCCACCAAAGCCTCATTGTTCCATCCTAAGTCAGATGAAAGTGTGCGAAACCGAATGGCGTATTGACCCGCAGACAGAGAGCCCTGATGATGGTTAAAAAGAGATTCGGTGGTAGAGGCCAAACGACCAGGTTCGTCGAATACTTTGCGAAAAGTATCTAAAAAGATGGATAATTGGGAGACAAGAGGGTCACCTCGCTTCCAGAGGGGGTTTACCCAAGCTAAAGCCTCTCCCTCTAAGTGGGAAATTACAAAGGCCACCAGTGCTCGATCAGTAGGGTACTGCACAGGGAGCAACTCGAAATGGAGTTGGCACTGGTTCAGAAACCACCTACATAATACGAGGTGGTTTAGCCAGGCGAGATAGTGGGTGAGGGACCGAGGACTGAGAGGAAACAGGAGTAGGAGACTGGAGGACACGAAGGGGCTCATCCATGGATGACATAAAATTAAGGATGTGGGTTTTAGTGTCACACTGCTGAGCAAGCTCCTGTTGGAGACCTGCCAGCTGCGGAGCACTCCCAGGGTCGGAGGCCTGCAGAGACGAGAGATGAGACTCCATGATCCTAGACTGGTTCTCTCGGAGAAACAGTAGTTCCTTTTGGGTAGGAGTCGGAGTACCAGCGGGGTCCACGGCCTGATTCTACTGTCAGCTCTTTGGAACTCCTAAAGTGAACCCGCAGAACCGCGACAATGAACCTCCCAAGGGTGAGCTGGCCAGGTGGACCACCCCCAATAAAGGGAGTGTTAGGGGCAGGCCCGAGGGAGACTATTAACGCAGAAGCTGATACCCGGGTACAGGATGTAGGAGCGGAAAAGACGCAGACCTGGCTATAACGGAGACACAGGACTGACTGGCAATGACAGACTAAGAATAGGCAGGATATGGCGGATGCCCAGGACAGACTAGATATGGCGGGAACACAGGACAGGCAGGGTATGGCGGAAACACAAGACAGGCAGGGTATGGCGGAAACACAGGACAGGCAGGGTATGGCGGAAACACAGGACAGGCAAGGTATGGCGAACGCACAGGATAGAGCAAGGTATGGCGAACGCACAGGACAGAGCAAGGTACGGCGAACGCACAGGACAGAGCAAGATACAGAGGGACATGGGTCAAATGAGGACAAATGACAATCAGGCATGGAGCAGAGAAAAGAGTTACCTTAAATAGGAGAGAAGCAGAAAGACTTCCTGGTCAGGGTTCTCCAGGGTCAAAGAGGAAGAACGGAGCATCTGCAGAGCAGAGGAAGGAAGTGCGCGTGCGCAGAAGGAGTTGGAGAGAGGAGTGCGCACCCGATGGGAGCCAGGGACCGGCGGCAAGACTGGAGGAGAAGAGACCGGAAAGCGCGCGCACACCGCAGGAGCACGCCGAGTCGGGTAAGTATCTCGGCGAACAGGGGGCGGAGAGGCAAGCGGAGCGGCGGTGTGACACAGTTTTAGGTATCAATATATGTTTGTCTGGTAAAATATAATACTGTTGCATCTAATTTATACATTTACAAACTGCTGCAGCGCTAGCTACCAATTATCTAGTGGAGAGAGAATCACTTGTGATCTTGTAACCTACACACACATGTAATCTTTTTAGACGAGCATAATGAGGTGACAGATTCCTTATAAAGTGAACCAAAGGATTATAAGTAGTTTTGAGATTGCTATACACACAACTGGGCAGATTTAATGTTATGCCATCTGTATACCGTAAATATAATCAGAAACATGGTGACCAGTTTTTGCTCCATAGTTATAAGGTCCCTGAGCAATGAAGAGGATGGAGCTTCTGAGTTGCTCCATATTTCAGTCATTAATGAAAAGGTTCCAACACATTCTTCACTATCCGTTCAGTATGTCCATATTTGTGTGTCACAGCAAAACAGTGACCATAATTCTACCCTCTGGGCATAACATGGAAGATAAGCAAATAAGTTGGTAAGACCATGATGTTGAGCAAATCCTGTGAGTCAAAAGAGGAGCCACGGAGGAGTTCAGAGGTCAGAAAGTAAGGGGCTCGCAGGGTTCCCGTTAAGTGGCCACAGAGTACAGACCTGGTCCAATGTCCTGAAAATCGATCCACTCATCTTTACACGGCAGTCGTGCAAGGTGCCAGTAATTTCCATCTGCCGTATGTGATTTAATTAGTTACGGAGACAGTATGTCTTTTTTCATCCATTTCTGACGACTTATTATGCATTTTTCATGCATTGATTCAAAAAGGTAAAAAAAAAATAAAAAAAAACAGCAATTAAGCTTAAAGAATTTACATCCTGCGGGAAAAAATAAAGAAAAAACGCAAAGAGAATGATTTTAAAAATCTAATTTTGTTGTTATTATTATTTATTATTATAGCGCCATTTATTCCATGGCGCTTTACATGTGAGGAGGACTATACATAATAAAAACAAGTACAATAATATTAAACAATACAAGTCACAAGTGGTACAGGAGGAGTCACAATCTACAAGGGATGGGTGAGGATACAATAAGTGAGGGTAGAGCTGGTTGTGCAGTAGTTTGGTCGATCAGTGGTTTGGTCGATCGGTGGTTACTGCAGGTTGTAGGCTTGTCGGAAGAGGCGAGTCTTCAGGTTTTTTTAAGGTTTCGATGGTAGGCGAGAGTCTGATTTGTTGTTGTAGAGAGTTCCAGAGTAGGGGGGATGCACAGGAGAAATATTGCATATTGTTATTGTGGGAAGAGGAGATGAGTGGAGTAGAGAAGGAGATCTTGTGAGGATTGGAGGTTGAGTGCAGGTAAGTACCGGGAGACGATGTCACAGATGTATGGAGGAAACAGGTTGTGGATGGCTTTGTATGTCATGGTTCGGGTTTTGTACTGGAGTCTCCGGGCAATGGAGAGCCAGTGAAGGGATTGACAGAGGGGAGAAGCCGGGGAATAGCAGGGAGGATAGGTGAATTAGTCGGGCAGCAGAGTTTAGAATAGATTGAAGAGGTGCGAGTGTTCGAGGGGAGGCCACAGAGCAGGAGGTTGCAGTAGTCAAGGCAAGAGATGATGAGGGCATGGACTAAGGTTTTTGCAGATTCTTAGTTAAGGAATGTACAGATCCGTGAAATATTTTTGAGTTGAAGTCGTCAGGAAGTGGAAAGGGCTTGGATATGTGGTTTGAAGGAGAGATCAGTGTCAAGGATTACCCCGAGGCAGCGAGCTTGTGGGACTGGGGAGAGTGGACAGCCGTTTACTGTAATGGATAGGTCTGTTGGGGTGGTAGCGTGAGATGGGGGAAAGGTGATGAATTCTGTTTTGTCCATATTAAGTTTTAGAAATCTAGTGGAGAAGAAGGATGAAATAGCAGACAGACATTGAGGGATTCTGGTTAGTAGGGAGGTGATATCTGGTCCAGAGATGTAGATCTATGTGTCATCAGCACAGAGATGATACTAAAAACCGTGAGATTCTATGAGCTGTCCCAGACCAAAGGCGTAAATGGAGAAGAGCAGGGGTCCTAGGACAAGTCCAGGAGGAGGAGGACAGTAGTGTCGCTTGCTATTGGCGGTTAATAGGTCATTGGTGACCTTAGTTAGGGCAGTTTCAGTGGAGTGGTGTGACCGGAAGCAAGATTGTAAGCGGTCGAAGAGGGAACAGGAAGAGAGATGGGATGACAGTTCAAGATGGACGTGTTGTTCTAGTAGTTTTGACGAATAGGGGAGAAGTGATATAAGGCGATAGCTAGATACAGAGGATGGGTCAAGAGAGGGCTTTTTGAGGATAGGTGTAATTGAGGCATGTTTAAAGCTTTAGGGGAAAACACCAGTTGTTAGTGATAGGTTGAAGAGATTGGTTAGGGTTGGGATGAAGACTGTGGCGAGGTTTGGGAAGAAGTGGGATGGGATCAGGTCAAGTGCACAGGTGGTGAGATGCGATCTTGAGAGTAGAGTGGAGAGTCGATCTTTTGTAATCTCAAACTGTAGAAGGGAAGTGCCCAAAAATGTATATCTTTATATTGAGATGTGTTTAATGCACGTTTTGTGTATATACACCCTCACATGGAGGAGTGAAGCCCATCCTCCAGTCTGCAGTATTTCAAAGTAGGTCTGCCATGAGCTAGTAAGACAAGTTATTGAGGGGATGTACCTTTGCCAGTGGACAATAGACTTGTGACCTCATCCCCACACACCTGGGGCTGAACACACCTCTTCTTGGCTGGACATAAAAGGGACAACACATGTGCTTGGAGGCTCTCTTTTGCTTTGGCTGGAATAATCATGGAACCACATGGTGGATAAGTATACTCTGTATCCCCTTTTCTTACTAGGCCCTGTAACCTCTTAGGCCTTAGGATTAGTAAGCTATAGATTGGGAGGGCTGATATTGTATGTGTGATTTGGGTAATCGGGCAGTTAATTGTGGGTTTTTACTGTGTGATATTGTTGTGATATTACTGGATATTGTGGGTTATTACTATGTGATATTGTTGGGATATCACTGTATATTGGAGTATATTACTGTATTGGAGTTGTAGTATCCGTATATTTGTATCTATATACTGTATATACTCGAGTATAAGCCAACCCGAGTAAAAGCCGTCCCCCAAATTTTGCCACAAAAAACAGGGAAAATTTAATGACTCGAGTATAAGCCTAGGGTGGAAAATGCAGCAGCTACTGGTAAATTTCAAAAATAAAAAAAGATACCAATAAAAGTAAAATTAATTGAGACATCAGTAGTTTAAGTGCTTTTGAATACCCATATTGAATCAGGAGCCCCATATAATGCTCCATACATTTCATAATGGCCCCATAAGATGCTTCATACAAAATACGCCCCATATAATGCTCCATACAGTTTATAATGGGCTCCATAAGATGCTCCATATTAAAATATGCCACATACAATGCTGCACAAATGTTGATTATGACCCCATACGATGCTCTATAGACACATTTGCCTCGTATAATGCTCCACAAATGTGGATTATGGCCCCATAAGATGCACCATACAGATATTTCCCCCTTATAATGCTGCACATGGCCCCACAAGATGCTCTACAGAGATATTTGCGCCATATAATGCTGCACATGGCCCCATACAGATATTTGCCCCATATAACGCTGCACTTTGCCCCATATAAGCTGCACATGGCTCCATAAGATGCTCCACACAGACATTTGCCCCATATGCTGTTAATGCGATTAAAAAAATAAAAAATGACATGCTCACCTCTGAGGCCCCCGGCACTTGCTATACTCGCCTTTCCCATTCCACCGCCGACCGCTGCTGTGTCTTCCCCGTCCTCTGCACTGACGTTCAGGCAGAGGGCGGCGCGAACTAATTGCGTCACCGCGCCCTCTGACCTGTGCGTCAGTGCAGAGGATGGGGAAGACACAGCGGCGCCGATGGTGGAACGGGGAGGAGGTGAATATCGCGCCCTGCCCCCAGTCATACTCATCTGCTCCTGGGGCGGTCCCTTCACGTCCGTTCCCCGGCGCCGGCAGCTTCTTCCTGTAGTGAGCGGTCACATGGTATCGCTCATTACAGTAATGAATATGCAGCTCCACCCCTATGGGAGTGGAGCCGGGTCCATATTCATTACTGTAATGAGTGGTACCATGTGACCGCTCACTACAGGAAGAAGCTGTCAGCGCCCGGAGAACGAGGGACACCGTGCCAGGAGCAAGTGAGTATGATTACACAGCTCCGCTCCCCTTCCGACCCCTGGGTATGACTTGAGTATAAGCCAAGGGTTACTTTCAGCCCAAAAAAATGGGCTGAAAATCTCGGCTTATACTCGATTATATATGGTAATCGTCTAAGGGGTACTTCCATCTGTTTGTCTGTCTAACGAAAATCCCGCACCGCTAATTGGTTGCGGCCGCCCGGCCGCAACCAATCAGCGACAGGCTTAGTCCGGCCGCAAATTGGCCCCTCCCTACTCTCCTCAAGTCAGTGCCAGTGTGTAGCCCCCATCCCGGACCAACTTTTTACTATTGATGCTGCTATGCTTTTATTTATTTATTTTTAAATAGGGATATGGTGCCCACACTGATATATACTACGTGGGCTAAGTTATATACTGTGTGGGCTGTGTTATATATTACGTGGGTTGTGTTATATACTACGTGGCTGCCACATACACTACGTGGCTGCTATATACCACATGGTTGTGCTATATACTACGTGGCTGTGCTATATACTACGTGGCTGTCTGTTACGTGAGCTGTGCTATATACTATGTGGCTGCTATATACTATGTGGCTGTGCTATATACTACGTAGCTGTGCTATATACTATGTGGCTGTGCTAAGCGCGACGTACATACATACATACACATTCTAGAATACCCGATGCGTTAGAATCGGGCCACCATCTAATATATATATATATATATATATATATATATATATATATATATATATATATATATATATATATATATATATATATATATTTATAGTCACCAGCTTGGGTATAAATATAGATGTATGTTATAGACTGCAGACTTGTGTGTGTGTAATAAATATCCTTTATTGTTACACTGTTTTGTCTCAGTTAGTACATAGTATAAGGATAAGATAACGTTGCGGCATATTAAGTGGATATTAATTATTAATAGTCAAGTTTGGCGTTAATATTGGACCTCAATAGAGGTGCAAGGAGAGTTCCCTTTTTGGTAATATTTGTAGGGAGCAACCCTGATCTTTTACACAAACACTGCTTTTATTCAACACAAAAAAAAAATGCATGCAGGGAAAAGGAGCAAAAATGCTACGAGTGAACAAGCTCGTATTCAGTTAAGGCTATGTAAATTAACATAGGGTTTTTGTAGGTTAAAGGAAAATATGAGCGTAACCTACCAATTCATTCAAAGCATATTAAGAAAACCTTATAAAATCAAGTCGTAATTAAATGCAAACAAGGGAAACAAATACAACTGCTTTCGAGAAGTCTAATTTATCAACACGATAACTGGTAGTTTCTTTCCTTCACTGTCATTCAAACTTTAATTTACACTCTGATAATTGGAACTAGCTAAAGAAGAACTGCATCAGTGAGATATATCTAATAGTAAATTGTGTGCATTATTGCTCGTCTAGGTCCCTAAAGACCCTGAGCATTTGCTTCCCTTGCCAATGTTACACTAATTATGACTCCTGGAGCACTTCAATCTGCATGCGAAAAAATATTATGGAATTTCCATTAACATTAGATAAAATTCTATGACTTCAAGATTTATTTTAACAAAACAAATTTAAAGTCGTACATATTCTTATGTCTTTAAAACTGCTGGGTATTCTCCACCTGGATTATGTTCCTCTCACATCTGTAATCAAAATGCAGTTCCCCCATGATAATATTTTGTAAACATATTTACGGTACATAAAGCTCATAATTAGGTTGAAAAACAAAAGCACTAAACTTTATAAAGAGGACAGTAAATTCTGTAATATCATGAGGCAGATTTTGAGCACTCAACATGGCCTTTTTCTCCTTCATAACCGTGAGGACCCAGCGGTCATGGTGCACATTGGCACAAATGACAAAGTTAGAGGTAGGTGGAAGGTCCTTAAAGATGATTTCAGGGAATTAGGCTGCAAGCTGGAAGCAAGGACCTCCAACGTGGTATTTTCCGAAATACTGCCTGTACCACATGCCACGCCAGAGAGGCAAAGGGAGATTAGGGAGGTTAATAAGTGGCTCAAGAATTGGTGTAGGAAGGAGGGGTTTGGGTTCCTGCAGAACTGGGCCGACTTCTCAGTTGGCTACAGGTTCTACGCTAGGGATGGGCTGCACCTCAATGGGGAAGGTGCAGCTGTGCTGGGGAGAAAATGGCTAGAAGGTTGGAGAAGTGTTTAAACTAGGGAATGGGGGGAGGGTATTCATTTTATAGGAGGGGAAGAGCAGATAGACACCTGGGCACAAATAAGGAAGTTGGGTGTGGCTGTGGCATGGGGGTGGGGTTAGAACAATTAATAATTTAAGAAAGAATAGAGGTACAGAGAGAGATACATAAAGTGGATGCAAACTAATGCCAGAAGCCTCGCCAACAAAATGGACGAATTAGAATTAATGTTGTTGGAGCATAATTATTACATGGTGGGGATATCTGAAACATGGCTGGATGAGAGCCATGACTGGGCTGTTAACTTGCAGGGCTATAGCCTTTTCAGAAATAAATGTACAGATAAGAGAGGGGGAGGCGTGTATCTATATGTAAAATCATCCTTAAAACTAGAGTTGAGCGACTTTTACTTTTTCGGATCGAATCGGGTTTCGCGAAACCCGACTTTGTCAAAAGTCGGGTCGGGTGAAATCGGCCGATTATTGTGAAAAGTCGGGGGCCGACTGAAACATGAAACCCAATGCAAGTCAATAAGGAATCAAAGTCGGCAGTGAGTGCAGCACAGGAAATCACCTACAGTGCCCATTTTAATGCCAAAAACATCAATTCTTATTACTGAAGCTTGTCAATCTTAATTTACTTTATAATAATAGTTAGGCATTGAAAACTGGGGGTCATTTGGCTAAAGTTGTGGGGGGGTAGGGCTGGCTCAAGATTTTTGTGGGCCCAGGAAACGCGGAAAATGTCACGGCGGTGGAGCAGGGAGAGGTAAGTATTTCAACTTTGCAAGTGCTGTGATCCTGAGCAAGCAGTGGGGGCCCACTCGTTGGCATTGGAACTGGCACAGGGCCCCTCATAGTACGGCGGTGTGTTTGACGGCGGGTGGCGCCTCCCACCGGCAGAGACATTTTTGCGAACTGTGAGGGGCCCTGTGCCAGTGACGTCGCCGAGTATGCCTCCCCACCTGATGAAGGAACCTGCACTTTCATCTGCACCTTCCTCTTTGTCCCCGTGTAAGGTGGTATAGTATGCGGGAAGGGGAACCTGACTTTCAGCAGGGTCAGATTCTGGCTGTGTAGAGTGCAAGGGGAATGTAGTGGTCTGGGTCAACGTACCAGCAGACTCATCGAGCAGTGGCTGGGCAATGGGCAGGATGAGGAGGAAACACAGATATAGGCCGAAATAATAAAGTGGGCTAAATGCAGTTGAAATGTGGTAACAGGACTAAACAGGCGGCATTGCTTTGTTCAGTGGAGGACAACGGTAATAAGCGGCAGACACAGTTAGTAAGCCCAAATAATAAAGTGGCCTAAATGCAGTTCAAAATTGGTAACAGGACTAAACAGGCAGCATTGCTTTGTTCAGTGGAGTACAACTGTAATGAGGGGCAAAAAATTGGTGGTGGGCTCCTCTGCTGAGTAGCAGACAGTGGTAGTAGGCGCAAAGTATTAACTGGTCTAAATGGACGTCAGGGCCCCTGTATATTTTAACTATCATCTATAATTTCAAGAAATTTGTATTGGCAGTGCCATTGAAGGATTTAACAGCCCAGACTACACAGTGGTGGAGCAGTGAGAGGTAAGTATTGCAAGTGGTAGAGCACTGTTCGAGCTGAGGGGGAACACTCTCTCGTGGGCGGCGGTACTGGCACAGAGCCACTCATATTACAACGGTGAGTCTGACGTTGGTTGTGCACCACCACCGTCAGAGACACTTCATTGTACTATGAGGGACCCTGTGCCAGTGCCGTCGCCCAAGAGTGGGCACGCCCACCTGTTCAGGCAAGCGGCACTCGCACGGGTGCTTGCGCCAATTGGTGACCACGGCCCTGTGGGGGGAGTCAGCCCATTTAGGGAGGTATAAAAATGGCTTATGGTGGACATTCAGCAGCTGCAAATGGAGGAATTGGAGCAGTCAGTAAGAGGAGGCAAAAAGCAAGACATTTTTCAGGCAAGCTACGTGTCAGCAGGGGAAGGTGGGGCCAAATAATAATTTGAAATCCATGATTGGTTCATTTTAATGAAGGTTAGATCATCAACATTTCGGGTAGCCAGACGTGTCCTTTTTTCGGTCAGTATTGAACCAGCAGCACTGAAGACTCTATCTAGCACACTAGCAGCAGGGCAAGCGAGCTCCTGTAATGCATAGCATATTCTGCCAAATCAGGCCAGGTGTCTATTTTAGATGCCCAGTAATCAAAGGGGAATGACCTGTGAGGGAGAACATCGATAAGGGAGGAAAAGTAGTGGAGAAATATTGTCTCCTGTCACTTTGAATCGATGCAGCAGTACCTGTCGTGTCAGCGGTCATTGCGAAATCACTCCACAACCTGGTCATAAAACCCCTCTGTCCAATGCCACTTCGGATTTGTGCACCTCTAACACCCGTGCCATGTTGCCCCCTACAGCTCGTGTGAGAACCATCACCGCCGCTGTGTGCTGGGAATGCCTGAACCAAACGGTCTACAAGAGTTGCTTGTTTGGTAGCCAATATTTGCTCAAGGTTCTCATGTGGCATGATATTTTGTAATTTTCCTTTATATCGTGGATCCAGGAGGCAGGTCAACCAGTAATCGTCATCGGTCATCATTTTCATAATGCGGGGGTCCCTTTTTAGGATATGCAAGGCATACTCAGCCATGTGGGCCAATGTTCCAGGTGTCAATTCACTGCTTGTGCTGGGTTGAGGAGCACTTGCTTGCAAATCAACATCACTTGTGTCCCGCAAAAACCCAGTACCTGACCTTGCAACGCCACCAGTTTCTATTGCCCCCTGAGAAGCATCCTCCTCCCATAAATATTCATCCCCAGCATCCTCCTCCAGGACAGTTCCCTGAGCAGACAATGGCTGACTGTCATCAAGGCTTCCCTCCTCCTCGGCTGCACACGCCTGCTCCTTAATGTGCATCAAACTTTGCATCAGCAGACGCATTAGTGGGATGCTCATGCTTATGATGGCGTCATCTGCACTTACCAGCCGTGTGCATTCCTCAAAACACTGAAGGACTTGACAGAGGTCCTGTAGCTTCGACCACTGCACACCAGACAAATCCATGTCTGACATCCAAGTGCCTGCCCGTGTATGTGTATCCTCCCACAAATAAATTACAGCACGCCTCTGTTCGCACAGCCTCTGAAGCATGTGCAGTGTGGAGTTCCACCTTGTTGCAACGTCGATTGTTAGGCGGTGCTGGGGAAGATTCAGCGATTGCTGATGGTTCAGCATAAGGCTGGAGTGTACGGGCGACCGGCGGATGTGCGAGCAAAGACTTCGCACCTTCAGGAGCAGGGCTGGTAACCCCGGATAATTTTTCAGGAAGCACTGCACCACCAGGTTCAAGGTGTGAGCCAGGCAAGGTATGTGTTTCAGTTCTGAAAGGGCTATGACAGCCATAAAATTCCTCCCGTTATCACTGACTACCTTGCCTGCCTCAAGATGTACACTGCCCAGCCATGACTGAGTTTCTTGCTTCAAGTACTCGGCCAGTACTTCCGCTGTGTGTCTGTTGTCGCCCAAACACTTAATTTGTAACACAGCCTGCTGATGCTTACCACTAGCTGTTCGATACTGGGACACCTCGTGTGCAATACTGGCAGCTGCGGATGGAGTGGTCGTGCGACTGCGCTCTGTGGACGAGCATTCGCTTCTGGAGGAGGAGGAGGAGGGGTGGAGAACGCCTACAGCCAACTGTTTCCTAGACCGTGGGCTAGGCAGGACTGTCCCACTATGGCTGTCCCCTGTGGACCCTGCATCCACCACATCAACCCAGTGCGCCGTGATGGACACGTAACGTCCCTGGCCATGCCTACTGGTCCATGCATCTGTTATGAGGTGCACCTTTCCACTGACTGATTGCCTCAGTGCATGGACAATGCGGTCTTTGACATGCTGGTGGAGGGCTGGGATGGCTTTTCTCGCAAAGAAGTGCCACCTGGGTAGGTCATAGCGTGGTACTGCGTAGGTCATAAGGTCTTTGAAAGCTTTGCTTTCAACCAACCGGTAGGACATCATCTCTAACGAGATTAGTATAGCAATGTGGGCGTTCAAACCCTGTGTACGCGGATGAGAGGATGAGTACTTTCTTTTCCTAACGAGAGTCTCTTGTAGGGTGAGCTGGACTGGAGAGCTGCATATGGTGAAACTAGCGGTGGTGGTGGTGGTGGACATGGCGGATTGAGAGAGGGATGGTGATGGTATTCTCGATGTTGACCTACATACAGTGTTTCCTACCAATAACCTTGTGATTCCCTGACTGCTTTGGCCTTGCGACGATACCTCCACATTTGCTGCTGGTGGGGTCCTAAGAGGGCTTACAGTGAGGGAAGCAATGTAGCGTTGCTGACTACCTTCATTCTGAGCAGGTGCACCAACGGTACGGGACGTTTGGTAGTTAATCCAGGCTTGCAAGTGCATGCTGGTTAAATGTCTATGCATGCACGTTGTATTTGAATTTTGAAGATTCTTCTCTCTGCTAAAGGTCTTTGAGCATTTCTTACAGATAACTTTTGACTGATCATTCGGATCTTGGTTAAAAATTGCCACACTGCACTCTTCCTACTATCAAATACCTTTTCAGGCATTGCACGCTGTGCTACTTTCACCGGATGGCCACGCTGTCCTAAAACTGTTTTTTAGTAGCTTCTGAGCTACTGGCAGCGGCACCCTCTTCCCCCAATGGCTGCCAATCTGGGTCAACAACTGGGTCATCTATCACCTCCTCTTCAATGTCATGTGCACCTTCCTCTGTGTCACCGTGTAAGGTGCTATAGCGTTCGGGACGGGGCACCATAGTCTCATCAGGGTCAGATTCTGGCTGAGTACACTGCGAAGGCAATGAAGTGATCTGAGTCAATGGAACAGCAAAATAATCTAGCTGTGGCTGTGCATCAGTGCTCTCCATGTCCGATTCATCTTGTAATGGGCAGTTAACAATTTCCCTCTCTAACCCAGGCACGGTATGTGTAAAGAGCTCTATGGAGTAACCTGTAGTGTCGCCTGACGCATCCTTCACTTTTGGTTTGGGTGAAGGACACAAGGAAACGTCTTGCTCCTGATCGGGAGCATCCACTGACGACTCGCTGCTTTTATATTTGGATCTTTCTGAAGAGGAGGCGAAAGAGCTAGAGGCTGAGTCAGCAAGGAAAGCCAAAACTTTTCCCTGCTGCTCCGGCTTTAAAAGCTGTTTTCCTACTCCCAGATAAGGGAGCCTTTGAGGCCTTGTGTAGCCTGACGATGACGCTGGCTCAACAGCAATAGCCTTAGGTGCTATTGTGCTTTTGCCACTACCACCAGATGCAAAACCACCATCAGTACCAGCTGGCAACCACCGCCCACGGGCTCTTCCACCAGACTTCCTCATTTTTTGGAAAATCTAACCAAAATAACAACCGTTATATGGTACTGTAAAACAAGGTAGAAGGTGCATATAAAATTGTTGAGAATTTGAATCTCCCTTTTTTGTTGGGGAGACTGAACCAAAACTCAGGCCCAGTGTATAAAACAACACAATGTAAGAGGCAGAAAGTGGCTGGCTGATATACGACAAACTAACAGGACTGTAGTATATCTACTTTGTGAGAATTTGAACCTCCCTTTTTTTGGGGGGGAGACTGAACCAAAACTCAGGCCCAGTGTATAAAACAACACAATGTAAGTGGCAGAAAGTGGCTGGAACATATATGAAAAAATACAAGGACTGTAGTACAATTTCAATCTCCCTACAATGATCTCAGGACAAGTATGGCAGCAATAAAAAGGACTGTTGCACACAAAAGTACACTGTGGACAAATAAACAAGATAACTGTGCAGAAAGGAGCAACAGGATTTTTGCTTTTAAAAAAGCAGTTGGTTTGCACAGCACCGTGCAAACAGCAATGCAGCTATCAGGGAGCCTTATAAGGCAGCCTAATAAGCTACAGAGCTGATGCACAAAAATATAGCCTCCACTGTCCCTGCAAAAAAAAGGTGGTGTTGGACAGTGGAAATCGCTACAGCACAAGCGGTTTGGGGGTTAATCTTCCCTCCCTAACTATATCCCTTATTCTGATGAAGCTGCAGCAACCTCTCCCTATGCTAAGATCGGCAGAAGTAAGATGGTGGTCGGCGTGCACGCCCCTCTTATACCCCCTGTGACGCCGCAGAAAGCAAGCCAATCACTGTCATGCCCTTCTCTAAGATGGTGAGGACCGAGACCTGTGTCATCACGCTGCCCTGTCATGATCTCAATGGCAAGAGAACATAGCATAAGCATATATAGGAACTAGCTCTTGGAAGATGGGAACTGAGCTGACCATGAACTAAACCTAACGCACAACTAGCAGTGGCCGGGTAGCATGCCTACGTTGATTCTAGATGCCCAGCCCAGCCGGAGGACTAAATAAAGCTAGCAGAGGAAAATATTAGTCCTAGCTCACCTCTAGAGAAATACCCCGAAAGGAGACAGAGGCCCCCCACATGTATTGGCGGTGAGTTGAGATGAAATAACAAACGTAGTATGAAAATAGGTTTAGCAAATTTGAGGTCCACTTACTACATAGCAGAAGACAGAAAGGACACTTTCATGGTCAGCTGAAAACCCTATCAAAAAACACCATCCAGAAATTACTTTAAAACTCTGGCATTAACTCATAACACCAGAGTGGCAATTCCCGTTCACAAGAGCTTTCCAGACACAGTAACGAAACTACAGCTGTGAACTGGAACAAAATGCAAAAACAAACATGGACAAGAGTCCAACTTATCTAGTAGTTGTCTAGGAGCAGGAACAAGCACAGAGAGGCTTCTGATAACATTGTTGACCGGCAAGCAACTAACAGAGCAGCAAGGTTATATAGCGACTCCCACATCTTGATGGGAACAGGTGAACAGAGAAGATGAAGACACCAGTTCAATTCCACCAGTAGCCACCGGGGGAGCCCAGAATCCAAATTCACAACAGTACCCCCCCCTCAAGGAGGGGGCACCGAACCCTCACCAGAACCACCAGGGCGACCAGGATGGGCCCTATGAAAGGCACGAACCAGATCGGAGGCATGAACATCAGATGCATTCACCCAAGAATTATCCTCCTGGCCGTATCCCTTCCACTTGACCAGATACTGGAGTCTCCGTCTGGAAACACGAGAGTCCAAGATTTTCTCCACAACGTACTCCAACTCACCCTCAACCAACACCGGAGCAGGAGGCCCAACGGAAGGCACAACCGGTACCTCATACCTGCGCAACAATGACCGATGAAAAACGTTATGAATAGAAAAGGATGCAGGGAGGTCCAAACGGAAGGAAACAGGGTTAAGAATCTCCAATATCTTATACGGGCCGATAAACCGAGGCTTAAACTTAGGAGAAGAGACCCTCATAGGGACAAAACGAGAAGACAACCACACCAAATCCCCAACAGAAAGCCGAGGACCAACACGACGGTGGCGGTTGGCAAAAAGCTGAGTCTTCTCCTGGGACAACCTCAAATTGTCCACCACCTGCCCCCAGATCTGATGCAATCTCTCCACCACAGCATCCACTCCAGGACAATCCGAAGATTCCACCTGACCAGAGGAAAATCGAGGATGAAACCCCGAATTACAGAAAAACGGGGACACCAAAGTGGCAGAGCTGGCCCGATTATTGAGAGCGAACTCCGCCAATGGCAAAAAAGCAACCCAATCATCCTGGTCAGCAGACACAAAACACCTCAGATATGTCTCCAGGGTCTGATTAATCCGCTCGGTCTGGCCATTCGTCTGAGGATGGAAAGCGGACGAAAAAGATAAATCTATGCCCATCCTAGCACAGAATGCCCGCCAAAATCTAGACACGAATTGGGTCCCTCTGTCAGAAACGATATTCTCAGGAATACCATGCAAACGAACAACATTTTGAAAAAACAGAGGAACCAACTCGGAAGAAGAAGGTAACTTGGGCAGAGGAACCAAATGGACCATCTTAGAAAAACGGTCACACACCACCCAGATGACAGACATCTTCTGAGAAACAGGCAGATCTGAAATAAAATCCATCGAGATGTGCGTCCAAGGCCTCTTAGGAATAGGCAAGGGCAACAATAATCCACTAGCCCGAGAACAACAAGGCTTGGCCCGAGCACAAACGTCACAAGACTGCACAAAGCCTCGCACATCTCGTGACAGGGAAGGCCACCAGAAGGACCTTGCCACCAAATCCCTGGTACCAAAAATGCCAGGATGACCTGCCAACGCAGAAGAATGAACCTCAGAGATGACTCTACTGGTCCAATCATCAGGAACAAACAGTTTATCAGGTGGGCAACGATCAGGTCTCTCCGCCTGAAACTCCTGCAAGGCCCGCCGCAGGTCTGGAGAAACGGCTGACAATACCACTCCATCCTTAAGGATACCTGTGGGCTCAGAGTTACCAGGCGAGTCAGGCTCAAAACTCCTAGAAAGGGCATCCGCCTTAATATTCTTAGAACCCGGTAGGTATGACACCACAAAATTAAACCGAGAGAAAAATAATGACCAGCGCGCCTGTCTAGGATTCAGGCGCCTGGCGGTCTCAAGATAAATCAAATTTTTGTGGTCAGTCAATACCACCACCTGATGTCTGGCCCCCTCAAGCCAATGGCGCCACTCCTCAAAAGCCCACTTCATGGCCAAAAGCTCCCGATTCCCAACATCATAATTCCGCTCAGCGGGCGAAAATTTACGGGAAAAGAAGGCACAAGGCCTCATCACGGAGCAGTCAGAACTTTTCTGCGACAACACTGCCCCAGCTCCGATCTCAGAAGCGTCGACCTCAACCTGAAAAGGTAGAGCAACATCAGGCTGACGCAACACAGGGGCAGAGGAAAAACGGCACTTAAGCTCCCGAAAGGCCTCCACAGCATCAGGGGACCAATCAGCAACATCAGCACCCTTCTTAGTCAAATCGGTCAATGGCTTAGCAATATCCGAAAAACCAGCAATAAATCGACGATAAAAGTTAGCAAAGCCCAAAAATTTCTGAAGACTCTTAAGAGAAGAGGGCTGCGTCCAATCACAAATAGCTTGAACCTTGACAGGATCCATTTCAATGGAAGAGGGGGAAAAAATATATCCCAAAAAGGAAATCCTCTGTACCCCAAAAACACACTTAGAACCCTTCACACACAAAGAATTAGACCGCAAAACCTGAAAAACCCTCCTGACTTGCTGGACATGAGAGTCCCAGTCATCCGAAAAAATCAGAATATCATCCAGATACACAATCATAAATTTATCCAAATAATCGCGAAAAATATCATGCATAAAGGACTGGAAAACTGACGGAGCATTAGAAAGACCAAAAGGCATCACTAAATACTCAAAGTGGCCCTCGGGCGTATTAAATGCGGTTTTCCACTCATCCCCCTGCCTGATTCGCACCAAATTATACGCCCCACGAAGGTCAATCTTAGAGAACCACTTGGCCCCCTTTATGCGAGCAAACAAATCAGTCAGCAACGGCAATGGGTATTGATATTTAACAGTGATTTTATTCAAAAGCCGATAATCAATACATGGTCTCAAAGAGCCGTCTTTCTTTGACACAAAGAAAAAACCGGCTCCCAAGGGAGATGACGATGGACGAATATGTCCCTTTTCCAAGGACTCCTTTATATATTCTCGCATAGCAGCATGTTCAGGCACAGACAGATTAAATAAACGACCCTTTGGGTATTTACTACCCGGGATTAAATCTATGGCACAATCGCACTCTCGGTGCGGAGGTAACGAACCAAGCTTGGATTCTTCAAAGACGTCACGATAGTCAGACAGGAACTCAGGAATTTCAGAGGGAATGGATGATGAAATGGAAACCACAGGTACATCCCCATGAGCCCCCTTACATCCCCAGCTCAACACAGACATAGCTCTCCAGTCGAGGACTGGGTTGTGAGATTGCAGCCAAGGCAATCCTAGCACCAAATCATCATGTAGATTATACAGCACCAGAAAGCGAATAATCTCCTGGTGATCCGGATTAATACGCATAGTTACTTGTGTCCAGTATTGTGGTTTATTATTAGCCAATGGGGTGGAGTCAATCCCCTTCAGAGGAATAGGAGTCTCCAAAGGCTCTAAATCATACCCACAGCGTTTGGCAAAGGACCAATCCATAAGACTCAAAGCGGCGCCAGAGTCGACATAGGCGTCCGTGGTAATAGATGACAAAGAGCAAATCAGGGTCACAGATAGAATAAATTTAGACGGTAAGGTGCAAATGGAAACAGATTTACCAAGCTTTTTAGTGCGCTTAGAGCATGCTGATATAACATGAGTAGAATCACCACAATAGAAACACAACCCATTTTTCCGTCTAAAATTCTGCCGCTCGCTTCGGGACAGAATTCTATCACACTGCATACTCTCTGGCGACTTCTCAGTGGACACCGCCAGATGGTGCATTGGTTTGCGCTCCCGCAAACGCCTATCGATCTGAATAGCCATTGTCATGGACTCATTCAGACCCGCAGGCACAGGGAACCCCACCATAACATCCTTAATGGCATCAGAGAGACCCTCTCTGAAAGTCGCCGCCAGGGCGCACTCATTCCACTGAGTAAGCACAGACCATTTACGGAATCTTTGGCAGTAAATTTCCGCTTCATCTTGCCCCTGAGATAGGGACATCAAAGTTTTTTCTGCCTGAAGCTCAAAATGAGGTTCGTCATAAAGCAACCCCAAGGCCAGAAAAAACGCATCCACATTGAGCAACGCAGGATCTCCTGGTGTCAATGAAAAAGCCCAGTCTTGAGGGTCGCCCCGGAGCAAGGAAATCACAATCCTGACCTGCTGTGCAGGGTCTCCGGCAGAGCGAGATTTCAGAGACAAAAATAATTTGCAATTATTTCGAAAATTCTGAAACCCGGATCTATTCCCCGAGAAAAATTCCGGCAAAGGAATTCTCGGCTCAGATACAGGTGCATGACAAACAAAATCTTGCAAATTTTGTACCTTCGTGGCGAGATTATTCAAACCTGCAGTTACACTCTGAAGATCCATTACAAACAGGTGGACACAGAGCCATTCAAGGGTTAAGAGGAGGTAAGAAGCAGCTAGACAGCAATTAAGGGCTAGGCAGCAAAACTCTGAGGGGAAAAAAAAAAAAAAAAAATTTCCCTTCAACACTTCTTTTTCTCCTGCTTCAGCCCAAACAATTAACACTTTGCGGGCCGGTCAAACTGTCATGATCTCAATGGCAAGAGAACATAGCATAAGCATATATAGGAACTAGCTCTTGGAAGATGGGAACTGAGCTGACCATGAACTAAACCTAACGCACAACTAGCAGTGGCCGGGTAGCATGCCTACGTTGATTCTAGATGCCCAGCCCAGCCGGAGGACTAAATAAAGCTAGCAGAGGAAAATATTAGTCCTAGCTCACCTCTAGAGAAATACCCCGAAAGGAGACAGAGGCCCCCCACATGTATTGGCGGTGAGTTGAGATGAAATAACAAACGTAGTATGAAAATAGGTTTAGCAAATTTGAGGTCCACTTACTACATAGCAGAAGACAGAAAGGACACTTTCATGGTCAGCTGAAAACCCTATCAAAAAACACCATCCAGAAATTACTTTAAAACTCTGGCATTAACTCATAACACCAGAGTGGCAATTCCCGTTCACAAGAGCTTTCCAGACACAGTAACGAAACTACAGCTGTGAACTGGAACAAAATGCAAAAACAAACATGGACAAGAGTCCAACTTATCTAGTAGTTGTCTAGGAGCAGGAACAAGCACAGAGAGGCTTCTGATAACATTGTTGACCGGCAAGCAACTAACAGAGCAGCAAGGTTATATAGCGACTCCCACATCTTGATGGGAACAGGTGAACAGAGAAGATGAAGACACCAGTTCAATTCCACCAGTAGCCATGGGGGAGCCCAGAATCCAAATTCACAACACTGCCCACACTCTGCATCCTCCTTCATTGGCTGAAAAATGGCGGTAAAAGCGTCATATGAAACGCGACTTTGGCTAGGAGATAGTCGACCGCATGGCCGATCCCACACTAGGATCGGGTCGGGTTTCATAAAACCCAACTTTGCCAAAAGTCGGCGATTTTTGAATTTGTCCGATCAGTTTCGTTCAACCCTACTTAAAACCCATCCTGCGTGATAATATAGTTGAATCTAATGAAAATGTAGAGTCCCTGTGGGTTGAGATAAGGGGAGGGGGAAAAATAATAAATTACTGATAGGGGTTTGCTATAAGTCTCCAAAAATAATGGAAGCAACGGAGAATATACTCATAAACCAAATAGATGAAAGCTGCGACTCACGTTGAAGTCATTATTATGGGGGACTTCAACTACCCTGAAATAGATTGGGGAACGGAAATCTGCAGTTCCAGCAAAGGTTATCATTTTTTGACAATTATGAAAGACAATTACCTTTCACAACTGGTTCAGGACCCAACAAGAAGGGGGGCACTGCTAGACTTAATCTTAACCAACAGACCAGACCGCATAGCAAATATAAGGGTTGGGGGTCACTTGGGGAATAGTGATCACAAAATAATAAGTTTTCATGTATCCTTTAATAAGATGTGTAGTAGAGGGGTTCCAAGGACACAACTTCAGGAGGGCAAATTTCCAACCGATGAGAGATGATCTTGGTGCAATTAACTGGGACGATATCCTGAGACAATATTCCATACCTTCCGGCGTTCAGTCTTGTCCCACACTGTAAATCCATCTGAAGGGGTTAAATCATTTTACACCCAGGAGCTCTGCTAATGCAGCTGTGCTCCTGTCTGTAAAACTTGGTGAATGAATGGAATGCAGGGGAATGTACTGCATTTACCTCGAGTCGAATGATGTGCCCTCTGCTGGATGAACTCATATGAACTCGAGCCTGGGAACTTTTCAGAATATTTTCTCACGCTCGAGTTCATATTCACCAAGTTTTACAGACAGGAGCACAGCTGCATTAGCAGAGCTCCTGGGTGTAAAATGATTTAACCCCCCTTCAGAGGGATTTACAGCGTGGGACAAGACTGAACTACGGAAGGTATGGAATATTGTTGTTTGGTTTTTTTAACTTTGTTTCAAGTAACAAGGGTCTTCAGGTGGATTAAGAGTATAATAAAATATTAAAGCACCATGTGTCTATTTCATTAAAATAATTTTTAATAATGTGTGTATTGTTTAATAAGGTGTCATAATTGACACCTCTCCATTATTAACCTGGCTTAATGTCACCTTACAATAGCAAGGTGACATTAACCCTTCATTACCCCATATCCCACCGCTACACGGGAGTGGGAAGAGAGCGGCTAAGTGCCAGAATAGGCGCATCTTACAGATGTGCCTTTTCTGGGGTGGCTGGGGGCAGATGTTTTTAGCCAGGGGGGTCCTATAACTATGGTCCCTCTCTATAATAATAATAATCTTTATTTATATAGCGCCAACATATTCCGCAGCGCTTTACAGTTTAACAGTTTCAAACACAACAGTCATAGGTAACAATGTTAACAATACAGCAATAAAGCAAAACAAGACGACCCTGCTCGTGAGAGCTTACAATCTACAATGAGGTGGGGAGATACAAAGCACAGGTGTGTATTTACAATGATGTATTTACAATGATGGTCCAGCCATCTTCAGGGGGTGGGGGGTAGATGAGATAGTGAATGGGCTACACACACACAAACATAAAATGACTGATTAGGGAACGTGATAGGCCGCTCTGAACAAATGAGTTTTGAGTGAGCGCCTAAAGCTATGCAAGTTGTGGATGGTCCTAATATCTTGGGGTAGAGCATTCCAGAGGATTGGCGCAGCACGGGAGAAGTCTTGGAGTCGGGAGTGGGAGGTACGGATTAGTGCAGAGGTTAGTCGAAAGTCGTTTGCAGAGCGCAGCGGTCGGCTAGGCCGATAGACAGAAATGAGGGAGGAGATGTAAGGGGGTGCCGCACTGTGGAGAGCTTTGTGGGTGAGAACAAGTACTTTGAATTGTATCCTGTAATGAATGGGCAGCCAGTGTAATGACTGGCGAAGAGCGGACACGTCCGAGTAACGATTAGCCAGATGGACGACCCTGGCTGCTGCATTAAGGATAGACTGGAGAGGGGAAAGTCGCGTGAGGGGGAGGCCAATTAATAGAGAGTTGCAGTAGTCCAGGCGGGAGTGGATTAGGGCGACAGTGAGAGTTTTTGTTGTCTCCATGGTGAGAAAAGGGCGGATTCTAGAGATGTTCTTTAGGTGTAAGCGGCATGAGCGGGCAAGAGATTGTATGTGGGAGGTGAAGGAGAGATCAGAGTCAAACATGACACCCAGACAGCGTGCCTGCTGCCTAGGTGTTATTATGGTGCCACCCACAGAGAGGGAAATGTCAGATTTAGGGAGGTTAGTAGAAGGCGGGAGCAGAAGAAGTTCAGTTTTGGAGAGGTTGAGCTTCAGATAGAGAGCGGACATGATGTTAGAGACTGCAGACAGACAGTCAGTGGTGTTCTGTAGTACAGCGGGGGTAAGGTCAGGGGCTGACGTGTATAGTTGTGTGTCATCAGCGTAAAGATGGTACTGAAAGCCAAATCTGCTGATGGTCTGTCCAATTGGGGCCGTGTAGAGGGAGAAGAGAAGGGGGCCAAGAACTGAGCCCTGAGGTACCCCGACAGTGAGAGGAAGAGGAGATGAAGTGGAGCCGGAGAACAGAACACTGAAGGAGCGGTCAGAAAGATAGGAAGAGAACCAGGAGAGAGCAGTGTCCTTAATGCCTAGTGACTGGAGCCTAGAGAGTAGGAGAGGGTGGTCAACAGTGTCGAAAGCTGCAGAAAGATCGAGGAGAATGAGCAGAGAGTGGTCACCGTTACATTTTGCTGTCAGAAGGTCATTGGTCACCTTGATGAGTGCAGTTTCTGTTGAATGTAGGGGGCGGAACCCGGACTGTGAAGGGTCTAGGAGGGAATGAGTGGAGAGGTAACGGGTAAGGCGGGAGTAGACTAGGCGCTCCAGGAGTTTTGAGATGAAGGGTAGATTGGAGACCGGTCTGTAGTTGTTTGCGCATGATGGGTCAAGGGTGGGTTTTTTTAGTAATGGAGTAATGATACTAGGCTATTAATATCTGCCCTCAGTCACTGGCTTTCCCACTCTGGCAGAGAAAATTGTGCGGGAGCCCACACCAATTTTTTCCGGGAATTAATCCTTTAATTTAATAGCTAGAGCCCCAAAATTTTACACACAAACACTTCTTACATTAGTAAAGAGGAATATATAATAAAAGAAGGGATATGAGATGGTTTACTGTATGTAAACCATGTCTCATATCCTGTCGGGTTTGTGAAGGAGATAGGAAAAGCCGGCAACTGAATTAGCGCTGAATTATATATATATATATATATATATATATATATATATATATATATATATATATATATATATACCTATTCTATGTGTACACATTTATTCTACCTATTCTATTCTGTCAGTGTGATTTTACTGTACACAGCAGTGAATTGCCGGCTTTTCTATAGAACACTGGTGCGTATTTCTCGCAAGTCACATGCATGGTCCGTGTGTAATCCGTGATTTTCTCGCCCTCATAGACTTTCATTGGCAGATTTTTTGTGCAATACGCTGACAAACGCAGCATGCTGCGATTTTCTACGGCCGTATAATACGGATATGTAATATACGGCAGATAGGAGCTGCCCCATAGAAAATCATTGGGCTGTGTGCAGTGTGTATTTTCTGGACATATTTTCTGCGCTCATACGTCCGTAAAACTCGCTAATGTGACGCTGGCCTCAGAAAGACATAGCTGAACTAGAGCAGGTGCAGAGAAGAGCGACCACGGTTATTAGAGGACTGGGGGGTCTGCAATACCAAGATAGATTATTACACTTGGGGCTATTTAGTTTGGAAAAACGAAGGCTAAGGGGTGATCTTATTTTGATGTATAAATATATGAGGGGACAGTACAAAGACCTTTCTGATGATTTTTTTAATCACAGACCTGAGGCAGGGACAAGGGGGCATCCTCTACGTCTGGAGGAAAGAAGGTTTAAGCATAATAACAGACGCGGATTCTTTACTGTAAGAGCAGTGAGACTATGGAACTCTCTGCCGTATGATGTTGTAATGAGTGATTCATTACTTAAATTTAAGAGGGGACTGGATGCCTTTCTTGAAAAGTATAATGTTACAGGTTATATATACTAGATTCCTTGATAGGGCGTTGATCCAGGGAACTAGTCTGATTGCCGTATGTGGAGTCGGGAAGGAATTTTTTTCCCCAATGTGGAGCTTACTCTTTGCCACATGGGTTTTTCTTTGCCTTTTCTTTGCGGAATGAGTTGTACTTTTTAACGACACCAATGGTTTCAACATATCATGTACTGGAAAATAGGAAAAAAATTTAAAGTGCGGTGAAATTGCAAAAAAAAAAAAAAAAGTGCAATCCCACAGTTATTTTTTGGTGCGCTTTTTTTTCTAGGTTCACTAAATGCTAAAACTGACCGGCTATTATGATTCTCCAGGTCATTACATGTTCACAGACGCCAAACATGTCTAGGATCTTTTTTATTTAAGTGATGAAAAAAATTCCAAAGTTTGTTAAAAAGAAATTTTAAAAAAGTGCCATTTTCTGATACCCATAGCGTCGTTTTCGTGATCTCGGGTTGGGTGAGGGCTTATTTTTTGCACGCCGAGCTGACGTTTTTAATGATACCATTTTGGTGAAGTTACGATCTTTTGATCGCCCGTTATTGCATTTTAATGCAATGATGCGGAGACCAAAAAAAAGGTAATTCTAGTGTTTTTACTTTTTTTCTCATTATGTCGTTTAGCGATCGGGTTAATTCTTTTTTTATATTGATAGATCGGGCGATTCTTAAAGAGGCAAAAACAAACATGTGTATGTTTGATTTTTGTATTGTTTTATTTTGAATGGGGTGAAAAGAGGGTGATTTGAACTTTTATATTTTTTTAATATTTTTAAAAACATTTTTTTTTCTGGCATGCTTCAATAGTCTCCATGGGAGACTAGAAGCTGCCATTACCCGATTGGCTCTGCTACATACAGGCGATGATCAGATCGCCTGTATGTAGCAGAATTGCTCACTTGCTATGAGTGCCAGCCACTGGGCGATGCTTATACAATCCGGCAGTGACAATGACAATCACAGAGGTCTGGATGTAATGCCAACCCATTGGTGACCAGCGGTCATGTGACACGGGTGCCGATGGGCGGAATTTCCGGCGTGCTTGCTGGAAGAACGTGTTACATGCCGTTATCAGAGATGGACAGCGACATTTAACTAGTTATCAGCGCGGGTGGATCGCAATTCCACCTGCGGTTGTTAGAGGCACATGTCAGCTGTTCAAAACAGCTGACATGTGCCGAAAAAGATGTGGGCTCAGAGCCGGAGCCCACATTAAAGGGAGCGAGTCCAACATCGGCAAACTATTACGCCCAATGTTGGAAAGGGGTTAAAATGATACCTTGGTTGATGAAATCCGTCTTCTGGGTGTTGTTTAATCTTTATTTTCTGTTTTGAGTTAATGATATGCTCGTGATCCAGGCCGGGCCAGGAGGGGGGTCTTCATGTGGTGCCCTACCTAGGAATTCCTAATGCAGACTGCTTACAGGTCACTGATCCCTCAGCGACCTGTCCCTTAGTTTGCATAATTTATACCTGTACATACTGAAGAAAAAAAAATAACCCTTCTGCAGGCAGATGCTAGCTATGGCACCTGCGCTGAAGCATAATCGCATGTTTAATGTCCCAATAATAAATGTGGTTGATGTTATTCAGACAGGAAAAAAAAAAACAATTTTAAAAATGTGACTGCTGCACCTGTGCAGTAGCAGCTATCGATGTATATAGGTGATCCGATAGCTGCTATTGCGCATGCACCGGCGGCGCCATCTTACTGGAGAAGAAAAACAAAATGTCTTCATCCAAGATTTCGCTGCCTCTCGGACATAGACCCATATAAAGTACCTCTCAAAGCACGAGCATATCATTAACTCAAAACTTAAAATAAAGATTTAACAACCATAAGACGGATTTCATCAACCAAGGTATCATTGTAATCAGTATAACGGGGCCGACCTGACACTGTCTGTAGGTTACTGTGTACAATCCTGCTGACAGGTTCCCTTTAAGGAAATTATTTGACGGATGGGTGTTTAAGAAGTACTTGAAGATGAAATTGACAGCGCTACAAAAAGTCTGTGTGCAGCCCTAGCATAATGTGTTCATATGGACAACAATTTCTTGTAGTGAGCCTTTCATAGTCTACTGGTAGTGTCTATGGAACATGCAGTGGTAGCCAAGCACACAGCATGGCTATGTAACAGTGATAGACCTGAACTGAGCAGCAGCCTCATGGGAGAACATGCTCCGTAACAGCATATCAGAAGCCTTCTTTCAGTAATTGGTAGGGGTCCAGAGTTAAGACATTTAAAACCTATCCTATGGATAAGTGATAATTGTCTGTTTGTGAGTAAGCCATTCTGTTGTCTAGAGCAGTATTCACAGTTCTGCAGGATTTAGAGCTGAAATGACTTGTTTTGGTGATTTACATATTGCTGAAGTGTCATTCCTATACTGTAGAGGTGTCTGATATTGGAAACGTTGGGTGACCCACAGCATTGTAAGAGCTCAGCACAGCTGCTATGGATGCGTCTAACATAAGCTTGTTGCCTGTGAGATGACAGCACGTAAAGTTACAGCCAGGTATGTGCAAAGGAAAATGTCTCTACAGTATATTCGCCTAATACTCAGTTGTATTTTGCAGGAATGTAATAGCAAATCAATATAAATCATATCAAAACAATAATATACATACATTATTCACATATATTCACACATGCGTTCCGTATAATAAATAGAAAATGTGTTAAAAAAAATCTGGAGTCTTGGACCTTTTTAATTTTAAGCTCTTCTAAGGTCTCATTCACACATCCATGTTTAGACACATAGGTGAAAAAAATGGTACTGGTGTCATCATTGTTGTGCATCCGTGTGTCCGTTTTTACCATCAGTGTGTCCATTTTTGTCAATAGTGTGTCCATTTTTGTCAATAGTGTGTCCATTTTTTTTTTAAATAAACCTTTATAGAACACCAAGTAACAGTATACATCAAAATGATAATTTTACATGTCATTATACAATACATATACAGGATTAGTACCTATATTAACCAATTATTCATAAAATGACATTCACATAACCACCATATAGTTCTCCCCTTCCCAACCCAGAACTAACGTCCAGCCTCCCCACCCTCTCCCACAGTGAATTACAAGAAAACCATACCCACACTGACATAGGTGTTATTCTTAGGCTACTTTCACACTAATGTTGTGCACTGCATAGACTTTTATTAGCGACGCATTGCGACGCAGTGCCACACGTTGCAACCGTCGTGCAACGGTTGCGCCGTGTTTTGGCGCACCGCCGCCACAAAAAAAACCTTACATGTAACTTTTTTTGTACGTCGAGACCGCCATTTTCGACCACGCATGGGCGGCTGAAACTCCGCCCCCTCCTCCCCAGACCTTGCAATGGGGCAGCGGAAGCGTCGTAAGACTGCTTCCGCTGCCCACGTCGGGCATTTTTTGCACAGTATGCGTCGGTACGTTGGGCCGACGCAGTGCGACGGCCCCGTACCGACGCTAGTGTGAAAGCAGCCTTAGGCTGTGTGCCCACATTGTGGTTTTTATGCGTTTCTGCCGCGTTTTTTGCCGCAGCGGAAACGCTTACAAAACGCTTAAAAACCGCATTCCCATGCAATCCTATGGGATTCCGCAGTTGCTGTGCCCATGCTGCAGATTTCCCAGCTGTGGAATCGCATAGCGGCAAAATCCGCAGCATGTTCATTATTTCTGCGGAATCCTCTTAGCGGTGCACGTGGCGGATTCCGTTCCCAGGGATGCATTGCGCAAATCACCTGAGATGACGTCGCGGTCACGTGACCGTGACGTCACAAAGGTCCCTAACGCAAAGCATCCCTGGGAAAAGAATGTACAAGGAGTGCCGCTGAGGAGATCGGGGGCAATCGGAAGGTGAGAATAACCATATATTTTTTTTTTATTATTATTTTTAACATTCCATCAATGGTAAAAAGTTGGTCACACTTGTCAAGCACTATGCTTGACAAGTGTGACCAACCTGTCAATCACTTTTCCAAGTGATGCTTCAAATCGCTTGGAAAACGCAAGCATTCAGCAAGCTAAAAACACTTGCAAAACACTTGTGTTCTGCGGGAAAACGCATGCCAAATCTGCATGCGTCTTACCCACGGCAGGGAGTCGCAGACATTTCCACAGCATTTCTGCAACGTGGGCACATAGCATTACAATTAATCAAGTACATCATCCTACTACCCAGATACGTGGTAATCATAATTTACTTGTAAGACATCTCTAGCCAGCTCCTCCAAAACCACAGCTGCACACCTAATCCAGTCAAGTTGAGAGCTTGGACCACTTCTTCTACACAGAGAGGTCTGGTTGCCAGCCAGGGTGTGACTACAGATTTTCTAGTCTTGTAGAGTATTTTAGCAATAGCTAAATGTACCTGGGGAGATCCTCACACCTCCCCCATTAATCCTAACACACACCGGTTTTCGCACTTAGAGTGGTTTAAATATGAAACACTTTTGCCATTAATCTATCAGCCCCCCTCAACCCTCCCAAACCCCACTAGTCTCGGACACGTCCAAAACATGTGCATCAGGTCAGAATTTTCTTCCCTGCAACGCAGACAAGAGTCATCAGTCTTTAGGCCTAATCTATACAATACATCGGGTGTCCTGCAAACTCTATGAACTAACAGTTGAGAACTTCTTTGCATCGTGTTTACTGAAAGCACCTCTGGAGATTCAAGCACCTTTTATTCCTCTGTAGAAATGCTACCCACATCTTCCTTCCGCTTACTCCAAACCTGAGCCATTAGGTCAACTAAAATCTTTAGCAACACTGAGTTGTATATCAGAAAAATGACTCCCTTCGCTGATTTTGCCTGTACTACAAAATCTAACAGCCCATTAGAAGCTATAGAAAGATCAGAGATGAACCCGCTTTGTGTATTAGTTGCAAGTACTTAAAGTATTCAGATTTAAGCCAATTAAACTCCAGTTTTAGCTGTTCGAATGACTTGAGATGTTTTTCAGAGTATAGCTGATGCACATATTTCAATCCCCAATTCTTCCATTCTCCAAATCCCTCCCATCTCCGCCACTCCTCTAGATTAAAGCTATTCCAAATAATTGTACGCTCATCTCCCCCGGCAGGGGCGTCGATTCACTCACCGCCATGGCCCCGCACTCCCTCCTCCTCCTGCTGCTGCTGCCCGGGGTCTGCACATGGCTCGCAGATCACCGTGCACTATGCTTAGGTTGTGCGTGTGATCCGACCAGTTAAGGGTCCGTGCACACTGTCCTAAAGTGTCCCCAGCCAAAGGCTCAGAGACACTTATTATTTAAGGCACCTCAACCTAATGGGAGGTCCCTGTGCTACATTGTTAATCTGTTTCTAGAACATGCTTGCTAGTTCACAGATCACAGTGCTCATATCCCAGAATACTTGCCTATCAGACATGCCCGCCAGCCTGTCTACCATCTGTACCCGCCAGTACCTGCCTGCGTGTGTCATGCCAGTCACTATACCAACTGAGCCAACCAGTACTTTCTAAGTCTGCCATTCCTGGCCGTTCCTGTCTCCTGTCCCCTGTCCCTCGGGGGTCAGCTGCCATCCACCCGAGGCGAGTCCTGGAGTTATGGCTTTGCTGTCCCTCCTTGGATAGCAGGATCATAAGCAGCCGTGCACCCAAGCTCAGACTTGGTGAACCACCTAGTCATGCCACTCCAAGGTCTCCTCAGAACAGAGCACAGTGGTTCCACCACCCAGTCCGTTACAGAGTGTACTTTGAGAAGTCTGTATTCCCAAACAGTCTTTTACATGTCCACCAAATTTTATGAACCAGTGACCGGGTAGGTATTCTCGGGCTACCTACAGATTTATGTGATTCCAGTATCTCCACTAAATTTCACCCTCTTAAGTATTTTAATACTATTGATCCTGCTTCCTCGGCCTCCTCCAATGCCCAGCCTTGGAAGTGCTGCAATTGGGCAGCAATGTAGTACCCCATTTATGAGGCAAAGAGAACACCTCATGATTTTTTGATAATTGTAGTTTTTTCAGTTTAATTCTGGGGGTCCCTCTTTTTCACACCAAGTCTCTAAAGATGTTGCGCATTTTTGTAAACCAGTATTTAGGAATCCAGACAGGTGAGTTATGAAAAACATAAAGAATGAATGGCATTAAGCACATCTTAATGAAGTTTACTCTACCTAAGGCTGACAGAGGTCGTTTTTCCTATATATATATATATATATATATATATATTTTGTTCCTCGCATTAATAACGAGTGGACTTAGATTTAAAGGAATAAACTCTAGTGGTTTATTAGTAATGTAAATCTCCAGATACTTACATTTCTGAACTACTGGAATATTGGACAGACTCTCCCAAATAGAAGTACTCATGGAGTCCAAAGGTAGAAGAGCTGATTTCGACCAGTTTATTGTCTGGCCTGAAAAGGTCCCAAATCTCTCAATTGTGTCTTATGTTTGGAATAGTCTTATGTTTGGGAGTCTTCTAATTAGACAAACTAACGGTTCCACTGCAAGTGCAAGGAGAAGCGGCAATAGCAGGCAGCCTTGTCTAGTCCCTCTTAAAAGTTCAAATCGATCTGAATTTCCCCCATTAGCCTTTCCTTTATCCTTTGGGGATTCATATAGTATCTTAATCAATTTAATGAAATTAGGACCGAATCCCATCTCCCCCAGCACCACCCACATATACTCCCACTCCACACTATTAAATGCCATAGTGGCATCAAGGGAGACAATAGATTTAGTAAACGAGTTATATTGTGCCAATTGCATGTTTAAAAATACCCTTCGCAGGTTAATGGCCATTTATTTTGAAGGCATGAACATGGACTGATAAGAGACAATAACTGAATGGATGACCAAATTCAATGCAGTAGGCAGGAGTTTTGCTAGAATCTTTACGCTGGATGTCAGCAATGATATAGTCATATATGAATCCAGGTGATCTTTAGATCTTTCTCGTTCCCTTCTTTTGGAATCACTACGATTGTTGATTTCTGCAGAGAGTTCAACAGGCTCCTTGACTGGAATGCATTGTTAATCATAACCATGCATTTTTGCCCCAAACACTTCCTCAAACCACTTATAGAGTATTATTGGCAGGCCATCTGACCATGGAGCATTCTCATTAGGCATCTACCCCATCGCCTGCTGCCCTTCTTCCAAAGAAATTGGAGCATCCCCATTCTCTAGAGCATCCCCATTCTTGTCGCGCAGAACCAGTAAACCTGCCCCATCCAAATAGTCCAATAACTCCTCTAGTGAATAACTGACTCTAGATGAGTACAACCTAGAGAAAAAATCAAGTAATACTTCTAATATTTCACCCGTTTGGGTTTTAACATTTCCCTCATTGTCCTTTAAGCTATATTTGTAGGAGTTTTCTCTTTGAGCTTTAGCTAAGTTAGATAGCAGATGGACAGTTGTCTCTCCCTACTCATAATACTGCTGCTTTTCAAACATGCTTTTGTTGTCCATGTGCTGCAGTTGGAAGGTCGTAGCAGCTTTTGAGAACCCTTCCACTGTGACAAATTCTCACGGCATTTGTTTAGAACATCCACTTGCTCAGTCTCAGTCTTCCGCCTCCACACATCTATCACTAAAATAATATATTCAAAGCATGCCACCTTACAGCACACTCCCCCCAAATCTTCCCTCCTCATCTTTAATACAGGCAATACATTGAAATTGGATTTTCTTATGAATTAGAAGGCTAACCCCCTGTGAATAATTAGAGAAAACCGAGTGAAGTGCAAATCGAGTCCATGCTCTAAGCATCACACTAACGGACTCAACCATCATGTGTGCTTTTTGCAGACCTACAATCATAGCCCCCGATTTTGTAATGCATTCGAAAAAAACTTGTCTTTTTGAATGGTCTCTCATATCTAGGATATGAGAGAGACTGGCCGTATGTTTCGGACGAAATCCCCCAAAATTTTGGGGGAAAACTGGGGTGCGTCTTATAGTCGGAATGTACCGTACATACAATTAGCAAGGTGACAGCAGGAGGCAGGTAATTATTTTGGTGGTCTCACGCTGCAGGGTTATGATCTCACTCCCATCCCGCTGCGGCAGGTTTAGCGGTGCTCGGTGGTGCAGGGGCTCCGGCATCATTTTGTGAAAACTCGGAGCCCCGCACTTCCATTGCCTTGATGCTGCGGCCTCCGGAAAATGGCCACTGGAGGCGGCACATGAGCAGATTGAGATTTCGACAACCCGAGATCTCGGGAGACGAGAGCTCCTTGCTGAGATCTCAGGAGACGAGATCTCCTTGCTGGGATCTCGGGAGAAGAGATCTCCTTGCCGGAATCTCGGGAGACGAAATCTCAATCTGCACATGCGCCGCCTCCATCCAGCTGCCATTTTCCTGGAGGCCACAACATCGAGGCAATGGAAGTGTGGGTCTCCAGCCTTTCACAAAGTGTCGCTGGAGTCCCCACACCATCGAGCACCACCAAACTTGCAGCACCAGCTTAGGAATGGGATTTCTAGGAGGCAACCGCATCGCAGCAATGGATGTGCGGGGGCTCCATGCTTTCAAAGTGCCGGGGGAGCTCCTGCACCACTGAGCACTGCCGAACCTGTAGCACCAGTCTGGGTTATATCATCACCGGACCACCAAACACTCCCTTTGACTCCGCTCCACCATCGCTGCTGATTCCCTGAGGGTAAGCTGAATTCAGGACTGTAAGACGGACCCCCATTTGATGCATTAATTTTTTCCCCCATTTTCTTTCTGAAAATTTGGAGTGCGTCTTATTGTCTGGTGTGTCTTCTAGTCCAAATAATACGATAATGGCTACACCCATGAGAATCCAGGGAACTATCTGCCTATACCCTCTACAAGTTTACATTCCACCTTTCCCAGTCACCTAAATTTATCAAAATATCCAACCTTATGCACACCTCCCAAAAAACACCCCCCCTATCAGCCTCCACAGCTTGCTCCCTCCTCACAGCTGTCAGCTTTAAGCAGGCAGAAAGTGATTTAGCGTGTCAAGGGGATCCTTATCTCAGGATTTTGTAGAAGGATACTAGGGGCTCTTCATAAGCACATCTGCTTAGTACCACTGCATGGCCATGCCTCCCAGTGAGTCCATTTCGACCATGAGTGTCTCATCAGTGTGTTCAGCAATGTGTAATTTGTGTGTCAGATTTTACCAGTGTGTCATCAGTGTGTTCGCTTTTACCAAAGTGTCATTTGTGCATCCATTTTTACAATCAGTGTGTCATTTGTGCGCCTGTTTTTACCATCAGTGTGTCATCCCATTGTCCGTTTTTACCATTGTGTCATTTGTGCATCCGTTTTTACTAGTGTCATCAGTGTGTTCATTTTTACCAGTGTGTCATCAGTGTTTCCGTTTTTACTATCAGTGTGTCATCCGTGTGTCCGTTTTTACCATCAGTGTCATCCGTGTGTCCGTTTTTACCATCAGTGTGTCATCAGTGTTTCCGTTTTTACCATCAGTGTGTCATCCGTGTGTCCGTTTTTACCATCAGTGTGTCATCCGTGTGTCCGTTTTTACCATCAGTGTGTCATCCGTGTGTCTGTTTTTACCATCAGTGTGTCATCCGTGTGTCCGTTTTTACCATCAGTGTGTCATCCGTGTGTCCGTTTTTACCATCAGTGTCATCCGTGTGTCTGTTTTTACCATCAGTGTGTCATCTGTGTGTCCGTTTTTACCATCAGTGTCATCCGTGTGTCCGTTTTTACCATCAGTGTGTCATCCGTGTGTCTGTTTTTACCATCAGTGTGTCATCCGTGTGTCCGTTTTTACCATCAGTGTGTCATCCGTGTGTCTGTTGTTACCATCAGTGTGTCATCTGTGTGTCCGTGTTTACCATCAGTGTGTCTATTGCGCATGTGTTTTTACCATCAGTGTGTCATTTGTGCATCCGTTTTTACCATCAGTGTGTCCGTTTTTACCATGTGTGTAATCAGTGTGTTCGTTGTTACCATCAGTGTGTCATCAGTGTTTCCGTTTTTACCATCAGTGTGTCATCCGTGTGTCCGTTTTTACCATCAGTGTGTCATCCGTGTGTCTGTTTTTACCATCAGTGTGTCATCCGTGTGTCCGTTTTTACCATCAGTGTGTCATCCGTGTGTCCGTTTTTACCATCAGTGTCATCCGTGTGTCCGTTTTTACCATCAGTGTGTCATCCGTGTGTCTGTTTTTACCATCAGTGTGTCATCCGTGTGTCCGTTTTTACCATCAGTGTGTCATCCGTGTGTCTGTTTTTACCATCAGTGTGTCATCTGTGTGTCCGTGTTTACCATCAGTGTGTCTATTGCGCATGTGTTTTTACCATCAGTGTGTCATTTGTGCATCCGTTTTTACCATCAGTGTGTCCGTTTTTACCATGTGTGTAATCAGTGTGTTCGTTGTTACCATCAGTGTGTCCGTTTTTACCATCAATGTCATCAGGACTTTTCATGGATGAATACATAAATTACACAACGTCTCCTACACATTGCAATGTTACACTGACACGAATGTCATCCGTGTGCTGCAGGCGTTTTTGACAGACGCATAAACTTACGCATAAACTTGTATTAGGCCTTTTCATCCACTTTTGAAGGAAATAACTGGACATGTTTTTCAGACTGTGTCCATGCAAAACACATGAAGACAAGGACAAGTGAATAGCACCATAGATTATAATGGGTACTTGTGGTATCCGTGAAGTAAATGGATACAGCACGTACATGCAACACAAACATCTGAATGAGGCCTGAGAGTGGTGGTAATGCACAGAAGGTAAACAATGGTGCTTGGGACTCACACGGGCTGATTATCAACATAAACCATCAACCTCTAAAGCATAGTGCTTGATATCCAACAGGCAGCAATGACAGCGCACACAAGTAGGATGTGTACTGTGGCGGGGCATGCGACAGTACGCAGGGTCAGCAGACCAGTGAACACTCAAACAAACATTATTGCATCTGTTGGGGAATACTCCACCAAACATAGATATAATTCCCCAGAGTCTGGAACACAACAACAACAAGATTCGGGACCACCAACCAGTAATCCAATATCAAGAAAGATAAAACACTGGTATTTAGAACGGCTCTCCAAATCCAGCAGGTTGGGCAGGATAACACAGACCCAAGTGGCCGATGATCCCCAGTCTATAATAATCCTATCAGTGGCACCAGTATCAGGCTGTAGCAGATCCCAGCCCTTCCAAGACAGAGCACCAACAAGAAAACCCAAATGTGTGTTATTCGCTTTATATTTCTCTCTTGGATCAGCCCCCTTGGGTGTGCGGAGACGCTCACACTCCTTCCTCTTAATTTGGCACATTGAATTCAAAGTATGTAAGAAGGTCACTTAAGTCCTGATTCTGTAAAGTCTGTAAGTTGTGCATCAGGGGGGCACTCCAGAGAGTACACATGCCCCCCACCAGATGAAGGACAGCGAATGCTAATGGAGGCCTAATTACATTATGGCTGACTGGGGGTGACACATGTCCCACACATTCTTTACCAGTGCTTCGGTTTCATGAATTGCAGGTTTTAGTGGATTTCATATTCACTATTAGGACGCCATGTTAATACATTGCAAGATTAATGTAGAAATCCAATAAATGAACTGGTTAAAAGTTATAATACTGCTGTCCAATGGTAATATTGTGCTGGTTTTCCCACAAATAAGAATGTTACTTACAGCTTAATTTAAAAGATAATGGGAACAGAGGATGCGGTGACTGCAGCCATTTAATTCGGTGCTTAGAATTCAGAGCATTCGTAAGATCATGTGTCGAAATGAAACAATAATTAAGTGACTGCTGAAATCTATTCATTTCATGAGCTAAAAATCATGCCCAGCTTTAAAGCAAACACATTAGACAGAAGACCATATGTCTGAGTTTAACCAAACAATATCACAAATTGAAAATTATCTGACATCGGCGAGAGAGACAGCCTGAAGCATTCATCTACCAAGCTTGTAAATACTTTGCGCCAAGGTTGTTTCCAGAAGCTATTGTCCTTGCACACAGGAACTAGAACAAGTGGAATATTAATAGCCTCAGACTAATTAACATTACACTATCTATCAATCTTGAATATATGGTTTTCATTTTCATCATTCAATAGAATACAAAGGTTTTGTCACCTCTGACATAAGGATACATTCAGATTCCTTCCTCACTATAACCACCATTCTACCCGTGAAATAGTCAAACCACCGAGCGGCGAGTCCCTCAACTTTACATTCGGTGGCACAAAGTTTATATTCAGAGACATCTGCTCGCTCTGGAAGTATAAGGCTGTATTCAGATTCCACAATTATGGGGGGTTTGGTTGCTGTTTACACCACAGATGGTAAGCACTATGAGCATATAAAATTCTGTAACGCATTGTTTTGATGTTGGGTTTTACGTTATGAATTTTGGCCCCAGAATGAAATGAATTCCAAAATTCGACAGTCTGTATGCGCAGCAGATATTTTTTTTTTCATCTCAAGGGGCCTGATGGCCTGATTCATTATTGCATTAGAACCTGTTTTTTTATGCCGTTTGTGTGTGTTTTAACACTTGATTTTCATTTGTTTCAAATTGTACTTTTAGTTTTCACTTATTTTTAAAGCCTATTTAACGTTTGTTTGTTTCTTTTAAATCTTTACCGTTCTGGGTGTGTTTTTCGCTTTTCATATATTAGCTAGTTGCGTCTTTTTCAAAAGTCCAAACATTTTTTAGGGAATTTACTACATATCCTCAAGTGTTTTTTTTCATAGACCAGAATTTGTGTCTGCAAATGTTCAGGTTAAGTTATAAATTGTAATGAAGGATATAACATTTTAATTAAAAAAAAAAAAAAATCACAATAAAAGGTGGAAAAAAACACAAATAAAATGTATTTATTTTGAGCAAAATGTATGAACTTGGGTGCACCATTTTGAAGAACTAAGCGGTAATGTTTGCCTCAAGACAAAAAGAATGGTGACTTAAAAAAAAAAAGACGCAAACAATTACTTGAGGCCATAGACTTTAAGCTGTGTGCACACGATGCGCTTTTCGTGCATTTCGTGGCGTTTCTTCAGCGCAGAAATGGGCCGAGAACACTACAGAATCCTTATGTCAGCTAATTCAATGGGAATCCTGAAATGCTGTGCAGATGCTCAGTAATTATTCCTTTGAGTATTTGCAGTGGGTTTTTTTTCTGCTGCAACTCAATTCTTTGTGCGGATTTTTAGGTTTTTCCACCCAATGGCTTAAACTGAGTCAGTCATATCTGCAGCAAAAACGCAGGTAAAAAAATGTTTGCAGATTTGTTGAGTTTTTACAGACTTCCTATGGTGATTTTCACACTGTCATCTGTGTGACAGCGTGAGAAACACGGGCGGTTCTGATAGGCGGTAATAATACCACCGGTAAGATCGTTATAGTCGGTCAGAGTGCTGCAGGGTTACGTTATCAGATGCTTACCGCATGTCAGTAGGCGTCGCATGATGAGATACTACTATTCCCATCAGCCGACAATCGCTGTCATTGATTACAGTAACGTCCCGCCCTTCTCCAGGTTTTAATTACATCTCAACACAGTGGTTCTGAGCCTCCTATATAAATAGGCTTTATCCTGTTATTAGCCATAGGTAAGTGTTCACATTAGGCAGTCAGCTCAGATACCACAAGTAAGTGTTCACACCAGTCAGTGTAGTTACCCATTCGATCTGAGATTACCTTGACGTTTTGGTGAATGGGCTCACAACGTTTGCAAATCTTGTGCTAAAAATCTCATGTGTTTGTTCATATAGTTCATAAGCCAGTATGCTATTCACATTTCACATATTTCACATTTCCTTAGTTTTTAGCACAGACAAATGTGGCCATTGATCTATTTTTGTATTGATTACAGTAAAGCAGGCGAAGCTGATGATAATAGCAGTCCCTCGTCAGCCTAGGCTCAAACTTAAAAAAAAACAAAAAAACACACATTTAAAAATATTACATATTCAAATAAAAATAAACATATGATTCTCACCGAACACCAAAACCCCGATGCCCTTGTCCCTATCAAAACTTTTAAATAAAAAAAAAAAAAAAAAAACACATATTCACCTTAACGCCCAATCCCGGATGGCCATGTCTCCTGTAAACAATCAAAAATTATAAACAACCATATACTTTTCTGTCCACGTAATCCAGAGAGTCCCACGGCAATCTCACTTGTAGAACAGTCATATCAGGAGCTGTGACAGGCTCTAACCGGCCACTGGCTTAACACTGACAGGAGCATCATTGCTCTCGCAGTCTATAGCGCTGAGCTGCAGTGAGACAGGTCAAAAGAGATCAGCACATGATCTCCGGTGATCTCTTACGGCAACAATGCTGCATGAGAACTTTCTCATGCAGCGGTGGTGTCATGGGATCACCAGGGCTCATCAGCTGATTAACTCCAGTGAACTTTCTCACCGCATCTCAGTGCTATATACTACAGGAGTGATTACCTCCTGTATCATTGAGTATCCGACTGTCCTTGAGAGCAGCACCATAAGTGACTGCTCTCAAAGTCATAAGGATCGTCGTAGGACATTATGGATTATCTTCTCTGCGGACAGGTGAGAAATATTGTTGATTATTTTAATTCTGTTACAAGAGACATTGGCTTCAGTGGATTCGGCAATGAAGAGAGTATGATTTAATTTAGATTCAATAAAGGCGTCTGTCATTATTTCAAATAAAGGACTTTATTCTGGGTGTGTGTTTTTATACAATATGACTATGAGGTTAGCAAGGGGGGCATCTTATAGACCCCCTCTCCACTTCCAAAATTTGGGCTTAATGTCATTGTCAAAACAAAGGGGACATGAATCCCCCCCAACTTGCCAGCGCACCAGGGCAAGTGGAAGGAGCGAGGCTAAGTGCCAAATTTGGCGCTTCTTATGGATGCTGCATTTCTGGGGCGGCTGACAGTTGATGTTTTTAGTCTGGAAGGGGGCCAATTTCCATGGTTTCTTCCTAGGCTATTAATATCAGCTTGCAGCTGTCTGTCTAACCTTTGCTGGTTCGATTTTATAAGGGCGCTCTACGTCAATATTTTTGTGGGGTCCCCCTGTACACTAGACAGCAAATAATAAGCAAACAGTGAGCTGATATTAATAGCCTGGGTACCTTTATGGCTATTGGCTCCTTCCTGGAATATTAATATCAGCCATTGGCTTACCTTTTGCTGGTTATGAAAATTACGCGAGGGCACACCAATTAACAAGGTAGGTATTGCGGAGCACGCAGATTTCGATTAGTTGCTGTTTGGTTACAGCCTATGTAAGATCATTCTGATAACGCTCCTTCATAAACTTGTGACAGTGTGTGTGTTTAACTCTTTAGTTACCGATTTAGTAATGAAGGTGTCTGGAGGACAGCTCTTCATTACTAAACCTAGGGCTTAGTGTTAAGAGACACCTGTGGACATGGAGCCCTAATGATATTACCTTGATGCCACTGCATTAAAATGAAAAATAAGGTGTTGAACCAGGAAATTACATCACAAAACTTTTTTTTATAAATAGATTTGAGAGATATGTCACACAAAATAGCGAATAACATTTCCCACGTCTTCTTTAACTTTTTTTTTTTTTTATGAAAATTTTACTTTAGATCTACATTTTTTCATTTTCACAAAGGTGCCGATACCCTATACGCTGGGGAAAAAAACACTGTTTGGGCACACAACAGAGCTCAGAAAGGAATTCAAAACTTTTTCCAGAACTTTTTGAATGCAAAATTTGCTGGAACAATTAGCAGATGCTATTTCGCATTTGGAGAGTCCATGGTGTGCATAAACAGTGCAAATCTCCCACAAGCGACATCATTTTGGAAACAAAACCTCTCAGGTAACTTATCTAGATATATGGTAAGCACATTGAACCCCCCCTCCACCCACCAGGTGTTTCACAGAAGTTTAGAACGTTGAGCAGTGAAAACAAAAAAAAAAAATTACATTTTGCATTTTCATAAGGGTAACAGGAGAAATTGCACAGTACAATTTGTTATACAATTTCTCCTCACTACGGCGATACCTCATGAGGGAGAAAAATACTGTTTGGACGCACGGCAGGGTTCGGAAGGAAAAAAAGTCATTTGACTTTTTGAAAGTAAAATTTGCTGGAATAATTAGCGGATGCCATGTCCCATTTGGAGAGTCCTTGATGTAACTAAACAGTGGAAACCCCCACAGCGATCCCAGTTTGGAAACTAGACCGTATGAAGCAATATTTGCCTACCGCAGCGTAGATTTTCCCCATATACAGGGTCCCCTAGTGTTAGAAGAGCAGAATCCCTCCCTCAAGTGACCCTATTTTGGAAATTATACCCCTTTGGGAATTTATCTACTGGTGTAGTCACGATTTTGTCTCCATGGGTGTTTTTCAGAAACAAGCAGCAATGAATGTTGCCGAGTGAAAATTGCGAACTGACATTGTAGTGACCAATATCTTATACTGACCAGTACGTTATGCGTAGCTCATGCTTCTGGAAACATTCACCAGTAAATTAGGCGGGCTTTCATTGCTTCAAAAATGCCAAACATGTGGACTATATATGTGGTTTAGGCACCCTGTTGTGCTCAGAAGGGAGCAGGCATTTGGATTTGGGAGCGTAGGATTTACTTAATTTCTTTTGGAGGGTGAGGAGCCATTTTGCTTTTCCAGTGCAACCAGTAAAATGGAAGCCTCTACATTTCCATTAACAGATGATGGACCTGAGTGGGGACTAGTTTTTTTGTGGATTGAGTTGAAGATTTTGTTAGGAACATTTTACATAATGTTTGGGATCACATTTATCTGGTGCTCTACGCTGAGCACTTACTTTGGGGTTTCCATCTAAATCTCTGAGTGACTTGATTCAGATGAAACCCCCGAGGGATTACTATATAATGAGGGAGCAGAGTTACTCCGGACTCAGTCTGGCTTCTGTTCAGTGGTGACCTTTTCAGAAGTGCACAAAACTGTGGCTGAGGGCTCTTTTATGGATGCTTAAAAAAACGGAAACTAGGGGGCGTTTCCCGGAAGTGGATGGAGTAGGACGCATGGTGCTGAGTTCTGCTCTTTGTCAGCCCTAAAATAACGGTTTTATATCTGAAAAGGCAGCCCCAGGACCATAAATAATGGTCAGAAAGACTGCACAGCGTGCACAGACAAGAATGATGACACTTAATGCCGGCACCGTGACCCAGGGACCGCTGGATGTTTATTTACAGGCAGACACAGCCTCAGCAGCTGCCCATTGAGCAATGGCGCCCAATGCCACTATACAGGCACAAGAGGGCAGCAGCAAGATCCCTGGAGCATTAGAGGGGAACCTGAGGGAATTATGCACAGCGGTGAGTGAAGTTTCCCCTGAGACACTGGAGGGTCTTGTGGATGTGAGACAGGAGCAGAAGAGTCTGCAGCCCCCTCAGGTCCTCCCCTGCCCCCCTCCCAGAGTTACACATGCAAAAGGAACTTTCCAAGCAGAGCTGTGTAATAGCTCAGCCTGCAGCACAGGAGACATCTCCCATCCCAGAGCCAGGTCAGGGCTCTAACTACAGGCAAGATAGATCCATGTATAGCAGATTCAGAAGGGAATAAGGCGGATATATCAAGTACCTGCCTGTCTCAATTTGCTAGTAATACAGACCGGGAATTCTCTTCAGACTGAGTTTACAGCACCTGATGATGCTCATTATAAATGGAGCTCATATATGAAACAACTTCCTACAAAAGCAGATTTTAAATTGCTTATAGCTGAAGTGCGTGATGCATGCAGAGTGGAGATTGTGACTGTAAGGAGGGATATTCAACTTATTTCACACAGAGTTGAGACCTTAGAAGATGACCATGATCTAACCGGTTCATATGTTTCTCAGCTCCATTCCACGGTTATGGCACAGCAAGAAGCAATTTGTGACTATCAAAGACACCTGGAGGATTTGGACAATGACAATAGGGGTCGCAGACATAACATTAGGGTTCGTGGCTTGCCAGAACCTCACGGTGAGGAAAATCTTCCTAAGATATTACAGAATATTTTTAACAAAAAAATAGACGTTCCTCCTGCTCAACAGCTCAAACTTGATAGGGCACATAGAGCACTACCTCCTAAAGGATCATCTCCACTGCCCCGTGATATTATATGCTGTGTCACAGATTATGGACTAAAGGAAGAAATAATGTTCCATGCCAGGAGAAAACGGAGCATTGAGTTTGAGGGAAATCAACTCCAGATCCTGCCAGACCTCTCCTGGGTCACTCTGCAAAGGAGGCGTCTGCTACATCCGCTTCTAACAACATTGAAAGATAACAAAATCATGTACAGATGGGGATTCCCATTCAGCCTTACAGCCAGAAGAAATGGCCGCTCAACCACCCTTAGAGTTGCAGCTGACCTGCACCAGTTTTGCTCAGCCTTAGAAATTCTGGTCCCAAAACTACCAAACTGGGAACTGACCCCCCCTGCTCCACCGCCGTCCCCAGCTTGGCAGCAAGTTTAAGCTAAAAAACAGCATGCCTCACCCCCGGTCCTATCCCAGGAGAAAAACCACCACCTTTCTAGGCGCTGATGGAAAATTAAGAGGACTATTTTGCCTGTGTTGTCAACATGAACAGACCCTGTGACTTGCACTACGGATCATCTTATATCTACAGAAATATGACCGCATAAGATAATACTGCCTCAACTGCAAGGCTGGCAGGGAGTGCAAGAAGGCACTCTAACGGCTCAGACTACTTGAAATCTCCAGAATCTTCTATTTCGGTTTTTTTCCTGTTTTTTACCTTCGTATTGAAATTTCCAGTTTCCTGATGTCAGTTCGGGCGTCAGAGAAGGAATATGATCAATGTAGGATTTTGACCACGGTTAAAAAAGTAATCGGGCTCTGGACTTGTTTTTGGAGTCTAATTTCGAATGGGGTCACACTTGGTAACGTGACCAAGAGTTTGTTTGTTCCCCACCTTCCCTTCTCCCTTCTTGTCTTCCTTCTTTTCTTTTTCTTCTCCTAGGTAACGGCATCATGTATCTATCCCAGTATGGAGTGGGCAGCTTGGTGGGCCACTACTTGGTCAAGAGAGGGGGCCAGTGGACCTGGAAGGGGGTGAGATATATTGCTTCATCTCGTATATATTGTTGCATTTTTTTTAGACAATGGCTCTATCATGGTGCATCTCATGTCATTAAATGTTAAAGGGCTCAACTCGGATGTTAATAGACGCCTCCTTCTATGAGAATTCAAGTCTTCAAAGGCAGATATTGTGTTTCTGCAGGAGACGCACCATGATGGAACAGGATCCTTCAACTTTGCTAGGGGAAGATTCCCAATACAGCCACCCAAAATAGGAAAAAAGCGGGAGTGGCGATTATGATAGCTCAAAATTGCCCTTTCCAGGTTATTAGCTTGGACTCAGACCCTAATGGACGATACTTGATCCTAACGGGAACTTTAAAGGGAGTCCCTGTGATATTATGTAACGTATGAGTCCTGTCATGGTTCCCAATGGCAAGGGAACGTCAGAGAACATAAATAACAGAACAGCTCTTGGGTGATGGAATCTCGAGCTGACCGTGAGCTAAACCTACCACACAACTAACAGTGGCCGGGTGGCGTACCTACGTTTTATCCCTAGACGCCTAGCGCCAGCCGGAGGACTAACTAACCCTAATAGAGGAAAAGACAGACCTGGCTTACCTCTAGGGAAATTCCCCCAAAAAGGAGACAGAAGCCCCCCACATATATTGACGGTGAGTTCAGAGGAAAAGACATACGCAGTATGAAGGTAGGTTCAGCAAAGCGAGGTCCGCTTACTAGATAGCAAGAAGATACAATAGGGAACTTCACGGTCAGCTGAAAACCCTATTAAAATACCATCCCGAAATTACTTTAAGACTCATGTGTCAACTCATGACACCGGAGTGGCAATTTCGGCCCACAAGAGCTTCCAGCTACAGAAAAATAACACCACTGTGAACTGGAACAAAAATGCAAAACAAACTTAGGACTAAGAGTCCAACTTAGCTGATAGTAGTCTAGAAGCAGGAACATGCAACAGAAAGGCTCTGGTTACATTGATGGCCGGCACTAGAATAGCTGAGCAGCAAGGTTAAATAGGATACTCCCATATCCTGATGGAAACAGGTGAACAGAGAAAGTGAAGCACACAAGTCCAGTACCACCAGTGACCACCGGGGGAGCCCAAAAACCAAATTCACAACAGTACCCCCCCTCAAGGAGGGGGCACCGAACCCTCACAAGAACCACCAGGGCGATCAGGATGAGCCCTATGAAAGGCACGGACCAAATCAGAGGCATGAACATCAGAGGCTGTCACCCAAGAATTATCCTCCTGACAGTAGCCCTTCCACTTGACCAGATACTGAAGTTTCCGTCTGGAAACACGGGAGTCTAAGATCTTCTCCACAACGTACTCCAATTCACCCTCAACCAACACCGGAGCGGGAGGCTCAACGGAAGGCACAACCGGTACCTCATATCTGCGCAATAATGACCGATGGAAGACATTATGGATAGAAAAAGATGTTGGGAGGTCCAATCGAAAGGACACGGGGTTAAGAATCTCCAAAATCTTATACGGGCCGATGAACCGAGGCTTAAACTTAGGAGAAGAAACCCTCATAGGGACAAAACGAGAAGACAACCACACCAAATCCCCAACACGAAGACGAGGACCAACACGACGACGGCGGTTAGCAAAATGCCGAGTCTTCTCCTGGGACAACTCCAAATTGTCCACCACCTGTCCCCAAATCCGATGCAACCTATCCACCACAGTATCCACTCCAGGACAATCCGAAGACTCCACCTGACCGGAAGAAAAACGAGGATGAAACCCCGAATTGCAAAAGAAAGGAGAAACCAAAGTGGCAGAACTAGCCCGATTATTGAGGGCAAACTCCGCCAACGGCAAAAAGGCAACCCAGTCATCCTAATCCGCAGACACAAAACACCTCAAATAAGTCTCCAAGGTCTGATTAGCTCGCTCAGTCTGGCCATTAGTCTGAGGATGGAACGCAGACGAAAAAGACAAATCAATGCCCATCCTAGCACAGAACGCCCGCCAAAATCTAGACACGAACTGGGACCCCCTGTCAGAAACGATATTCTCCGGAATACCATGCAAGCGAACCACATTTTGAAAAAACAGAGGAACCAACTCGGATGAGGAAGGCAACTTAGGCAAGGGCACCAAATGAACCATCTTTGAAAAACGGTCACACACCACCCAGATGACAGACATTTTCTGAGAAACAGGGAGATCAGAAATAAAATCCATAGAGATGTGAGTCCAAGGCCTCTTCGGAATAGGCAAAGATAACAACAATCCGCTAGCCCGAGAACAACAAGGTTTGGCCCGAGCACAAACATCACAAGACTGCACAAAAACTCGCACATCTCGAGACAGGGAAGGCCACCAGAAGGACCTAGCCACCAAATCCCTGGTACCAAAGATCCCGGGATGACCTGCCAACACAGAAGAATGAACCTCCGAGATGACTCTACTGGTCCAATCATCAGGAACAAACAGTCTACCAGGCGGGCAACGATCAGGTCTATCCGCCTGAAACTCCTGCAAAGCCCGTCGCAGGTCTGGGGAAACAGCAGATAATATCACCCCATCCTTAAGGATACCTGTAGGTTCAGAATCACCAGGGGAATCAGGCTCAAAACTCCTAGAAAGGGCATCCGCCTTCACATTTTTAGAACCTGGTAAGTATGAGACCACAAAATTAAACCGAGAGAAAAACAACGACCAGCGCGCCTGTCTAGGATTCAGGCGCCTGGCAGACTCAAGATAAATCAAATTCTTGTGATCGGTCAATACCACCACCTGATGTCTAGCCCCCTCAAGCCAATGACGCCACTCCTCAAAAGCCCACTTCATAGCCAAAAGCTCCCGATTACCAATATCATAATTTCGCTCGGCGGGCGAAAATTTTCGAGAAAAGAACGCACAAGGTCTCATCACGGAGCAGTCGGGACTTTTCTGCGACAAGACCGCCCCAGCTCCGATCTCGGAAGCATCGACCTCAACCTGAAAAGGAAGAGTAACATCAGGCTGACGCAACACAGGGGCGGAAGAAAAGCGGCGCTTAAGCTCCCGAAAGGCCTCCACAGCAGCAGGGGACCAATCAGCAACATCAGCACCCTTTTTGGTCAAATCAGTCAAAGGTTTAGCAACATCAGAAAAACCAGTTATAAATCGACGATAAAAATTAGCAAAGCCCAAAAATTTCTGAAGGCTCTTAAGAGAAGAAGGTTGCGTCCAATCACAAATAGCCCGAACCTTAACAGGATCCATCTCAATGGAAGAGGGGGAAAAAATGTACCCCAAAAAAGAAATCTTTTGAACCCCAAAAATACACTTAGAACCCTTCACACACAAGGAATTAGCCCGCAAAACCTGAAAAACCCTCCTGACCTGTTGGACATGAGAATCCCAGTCATCCGAAAAAATCAAAATATCATCCAGATACACGATCATAAATTTATCCAAATATTCACGGAAAATGTCATGCATAAAGGACTGAAAGACTGAAGGGGCATTTGAAAGACCAAAAGGCATTACTAAATACTCAAAATGGCCCTCGGGCGTATTAAATGCGGTTTTCCACTCATCCCCCTGCTTAATTCGCACCAAATTATAAGCCCCACGGAGATCAATCTTAAGAGAACCACTTAGCCCCTTTTATTCGAGCAAACAAATCAGTGAGCAGTGGCAGAGGATACTGATATTTGACTGTAATTTTATTCAAGAGTCGATAATCAATACACGGCCTCAAAGAGCCATCTTTTTTAGATACAAAGAAAAAAACGGCTCCTAAGGGAGATGAAGAAGGACGAATATGTCCCTTTTCCAGGGACTCCTTAATATATTCTCGCATAGCAGCATGTTCAGGTACAGATAGATTAAATAAACGACCCTTTGGAAATTTACTGCCCGGAATCAGATCTATGGTACAATCGCAATCTCTGTGAGGAGGTAATGAACCAAGCTTAGGCTCCTCAAAAACATCACGATAATCAGATAAAAATTCCGGAATCTCAGAGGGAATAGATGACGAAATGGAAACCAAAGGTACGTCCCCATGAGCCCCCTGACATCCCCAGCTTAACACAGACATTGCTTTCCAGTCAAGGACTGGGTTATGAGATTGTAACCATGGCAATCCGAGCACCAAAACATCATGTAGATTGTACAGCACAAGGAAGCGAATCGTCTCCTGATGGTCTGGATTCATACGCATAGTCACTTGTGTCCAGTATTGTGGTTTGTTACTAGCCAATGGTGTAGAGTCAATACCCTTCAGAGGTATAGGAACTTCCAGAGGCTCTAGATCAAACCCACAGCGCCTGGCAAAGGACCAATCCATTAGACTCAAAGCGGCGCCAGAGTCGACATAGGCATCCGCGGTAATTGACGATAATGAACAAATCAAGGTCACAGACAGAATAAACTTAGACTGTAAAGTGCCAATTGAAATAGACTTATCAACCTTTTTTGTACGTTTAGAGCATGCTGATATAACATGAGTTGAATCACCACAATAGAAGCACAACCCATTTTTTCGCCTAAAATTCTGCCGTTCGCTTCTGGACAGAATTCTATCACATTGCATATTTTCTGGAGCCTTCTCAGAAGACACCGCCAAATGGTGCACAGGTTTGCGCTCCCGCAAACGCCGATCAATCTGAATAGCCATTGTCATGGACTCATTCAGACCTGTAGGTGCAGGGAACCCCACCATAACATCTTTAATGGCATCAGAGAGACTCTCTCTGAAATTCGCCGCCAGGGCGCACTCATTCCACTGAGTAAGCACAGACCATTTACGAAATTTTTGGCAGTATATTTCGGCTTCATCTTGCCCTTGAGATAGGGCCATCAAGGCTTTTTCAGCCTGAATCTCTAAGTTAGGTTCCTCATAAAGCAACCCCAAAGCCAGAAAAAACGCATCCACATTGAGCAACGCAGGATCCCCGGGTGCCAATGCAAATGCCCAGTCTTGAGGGTCACCCCGCAGCAAGGAAATTACTATCCTAACCTGCTGTGCGGGATCTCCAGCGGAGCGAGATCTCAGGGAAAGAAATAATTTACAATTATTTTTGAAATTCAGGAAACGAGATCTATCCCCGGAGAAAAATTCTGGTATAGGAATTCTAGGTTCAGATATAGGAGCATGAATAACAAAATCCTGTAAATTTTGAACCTTCGTAGCAAGATTATTCAAACCTGTAGCCAAACTCTGAGGATCCATTTTAATCAGGTGAGATCAGAGCCATTCAAGGATTAGAAGGAGAGAGAGAGACAAGGGCTGCAATTAGAGCAGAAATGCAACTAAGTCAACTATAGAGCAAGCTCAGAGGAAAAAAAAAAAAAAAATCTGCAGACTTCTTTTTCTCTCCTTTCTTCTGCCAACGGTTTTAACACTGGGCCGGCCATACTGTCATGGTTCCCAATGGCAAGGGAACGTCAGAGAACATAAATAACAGAACAGCTCTTGGGTGATGGAATCTCGAGCTGACCGTGAGCTAAACCTACCACACAACTAACAGTGGCCGGGTGGCGTACCTACGTTTTATCCCTAGACGCCTAGCGCCAGCCGGAGGACTAACTAACCCTAATAGAGGAAAAGACAGACCTGGCTTACCTCTAGGGAAATTCCCCCAAAAAGGAGACAGAAGCCCCCCACATATATTGACGGTGAGTTCAGAGGAAAAGACATACGCAGTATGAAGGTAGGTTCAGCAAAGCGAGGTCCGCTTACTAGATAGCAAGAAGATACAATAGGGAACTTCACGGTCAGCTGAAAACCCTATTAAAATACCATCCCGAAATTACTTTAAGACTCATGTGTCAACTCATGACACCGGAGTGGCAATTTCGGCCCACAAGAGCTTCCAGCTACAGAAAAATAACACCACTGTGAACTGGAACAAAAATGCAAAACAAACTTAGGACTAAGAGTCCAACTTAGCTGATAGTAGTCTAGAAGCAGGAACATGCAACAGAAAGGCTCTGGTTACATTGATGGCCGGCACTAGAATAGCTGAGCAGCAAGGTTAAATAGGATACTCCCATATCCTGATGGAAACAGGTGAACAGAGAAAGTGAAGCACACAAGTCCAGTACCACCAGTGACCACCGGGGGAGCCCAAAAACCAAATTCACAACAGAGTCCCCAATTCTGGACAGTTACTTTTCCTAAATCGGGTATTAGCTAAATTACGTCAAACCCCATCACATGTGCTATATTTGGGGGGTGATTTTAATTTAATTTTTTCAGCATTAAGGGACAGGCTTTCTTTAAGTGGCACCCCAACCCCATTGACTTTGACTAGACAAACGAATGCGTTCCGTGCGCTAATTCGAAAGCATGGCCTCTATGACCTGTGGCGTACCTCGAACCCAACAGCCAAGCAATACACATTCTATTCACATCCACACTCAACCAAAAAGCGGATAGACCCTTTCTTTGGCAATCTCTTGGCTTTGCAAGGAACTGCAACAGCAGAAATTGGCCAAATTACGTGGTCGGATCATGCGCAAGTTATACTGGATCTCCGCTCGGCCTCCTCGCCAAGACGGGAATGTCATTGGAGGCTAAATGATTATTTACTCAAACACCCAATGCATAAAGCCAAACTCCAAGAACAGTTGGAGGATTACTTTATTCTAAATAAAGACACTGTCCATACGCTCTCCTCAGTTTGGGAAGCGCATAAAGTTGTAATAAGAGGGAACTGCATTTCATTAGCATCACACTTAAAAAGAGACGGTAATCATCAACCGATGGACCCTTTTGGCACGTCTCAAAAAGTTGGAACAAAGAATGTCTGTGCAACCCTCTAAACGTACACTTAAAAAAAATTGTTGAGGTAAGGGGTGGGCTGAGGGATCTCGCTATTCAGAAAGTTGAAAAAATGATCGTGTATACTAAGCAAAAATACTATGCGAAGGGTAATAAGGCCCACTCTCTCTTGGCAGCTCAGTTGAGGGAGAGATTGGTTCAGGCTTCCCCCTTTGCCATCAAAAATAAACAGGGACACCTCACATATGACCCACAGAAACAAGCAAACATATTTCAGGATTACTATTCCCGTCTATATTCATTACCCTCCACTCTACCCATAGACCAGATTGATAGATCTGAAAGACTCAAAACTTACTTGGACTCCTGTCAATTACAAACCTTGAGTGCGGAAGCCCTTTTAACACTAAACAACATAATAACCGAAGAACTGGAGTATACAATTAAAGAATTGCCCCAGGGTAAAGCCCCAGGACCTGATGGCTTCACATATTTATACTACAAAACATTCCAGAAAGAATAAAAGAATAAATGGCCTTTATGTTACCGCTCTTTAATTCCTTCATGTCGTGTTCTCACACTCCCCCCTCTATGCTGAGTTCACATATCACAGTAATACATAAACAGGGAAAGGACCCTGCTGATTGTGCAAGCTTTTGCTCTCTATCCCTACTAAATGCCGATCTTAAAATATTTACTAAAATCCGGGCTAATAGATTGAGAGTTTGCTTCTTCCGGATTTAATCCATAAAGGTCATGTCGGTTTTGTGGCAAATAGGTGATAACACTAGACGTACTATAGATCTTGTTGATGTTCTTGAAAGAAATGGGCAATCTGGTCTTCTGCTCAGTTTAGATGCTGAGAAGGCATTCGACCGACTGAGTTGGCCTTTTTTATTTGCGTCTTTACGCAGGTATGGCCTATCGGGTCCATTTCTTCAGGCTATATAAGCTTTATATTCCTTGCCCAATGCAGTGGTTAAACTCCCCCATGCATCTTCCTCTCGTATCAATATCTCAAAAGGATCTAAACAGGGGTGTCCTCTCTCTCCCCTGCTGTTTTTCCTCTGTATTGAGCCCTTGGCTTCCAAATTAAGGAATAATCCAGATATCCAGGGCATTAAGGTACGGGAGAGAGAGTTCAAGTTGTCTCTATTTGCGGATGATATTCTCCTCACCCTTACCAACCCACACATTTCCCTCCCCAATCTTCAATCTACTTGGACAGAATATGGACTACTCTCAGGGTACAAGGTAAATACAACAAAGACTGAAGCTCTCCCAATTAACTTACCGTGCGTAATGGTGGACGCTCTGAAATCATAGTTTAAATTTGCTTGGAAGGACACCAAAATTAAATATTTGGGTTTTTCCTGACTGGCCTTTACGACTCCCTTTATAGACATAATTTCCCGGCCTTCTTTCAAGAGATTAATGGGTTACTTTCTAGATGGTCTAAACTTCCTCTCTCACTTTTTGGCAGAGCAAATGCGATAAAGATGTCTATTATACCTAAGTTCTTATACATGGTGGAGGTTTTGCAGGTGCCGATCGCACGAGCGGTGTTGAGGAGGTTTCAGACTGTGCTTCTTAATTTTTGGGGGGTCAGAGACGACATCTAGTAGCTAAATCAGTCCTCACATCTCCAAAAACGCAGGGGGTATTGCCTTTCCAGACATCTGGAGATATTACTTGGCCGTGCACCTTAGAAGGATACCAGCTTGGGCCTCCTTGCGGGCTTTTAGCAAATGGGTAGAAATCAAGAAACTTTGGATGGCTCCAGCACATCTCAATTCATTGCTATGGGGAGATGGGAGTACATGCCCCTCAATGCCTGTGCTGGGCTCTATGGTATTTACAATGTAAATTTGGAGGATAAGCAGCAAGGCCTTTCCATTGATCTCCCCCAAGTCCCCTATGATCTCCTTCCTTTTTACACCCTCCATACCTGATAGTCTTACTGCAGCTATGACAGAACCATGGTTTCAAGCACAATTATTTTATTACGCGGATATTGTAGACCCCTTTAATAGAAATATTCTTCCTTTTCAGACTCAGAGAGCGGTTTAAACTCCCACTTAGGACCTACTTCTCATACTTACAAATCCGCCACCTGGCCTTAACTTTATATAAAAACACAACATTCTCCACCCCACTCCCTTTGAGCGACTCTGTAAAGGGAATCCCTCTACAAAGGGTTTGATCACGGACATTTATAGTATACTGTTCACTACGCCATCAGACCCCCCTCCTAAACATGCTTACATGATAAAGTGGGAGAGATACCTGGGGAGGGAACTTCCACTTCCTATCTGGCAGGTCATATGGTCTAAGGCAGCTAAATCGCCACCATGACTAACACAAAAGGAAAATCAGTACAAGATACTGATGCATTGGTATCATAAGCCGGAGGTTTTACATAATATTTACCCTGCCACGTCGGATAAATGCTGGAGATGCCTGGGGGCTGTGGGCTCATTGCCACATATATTCTGGGACTGCCAGAATATATCCCCATTTTGGAAGAGAGTACAGGGGTTTATTTCTCAGGTGTTAGATGTAGAGATTCCTCTGGATCCTGTGACTTTTTTGCTTAATGTTCCCCCCGTGCCCATGACAAAGGGCCCTGCCAGGCTGCTCCTCCATATCCTAACATCGGTGAAGTGTCTATTAGCCTTGTACTGGAAGAAAAGATCAGCTCCCACTATGAAAAAACTCCGGATGAAGATTTAAGAAATGAGACGTATGGAGAATCTTAAGGCCTGTATTAATAATCAACTTTTGTTCAATCGCATCTGGACTCCATTGGATGACTATGTAACTAAGCTAACCAACTGATGTTACCTGCCTTTTTTCTTTCTTTCTGCGTCTATTCCCCTCCCTGACTTTTTCCCTATCCCTTCCCTGTACCCCACCTACTCTTAGATGATGCACTAGATGTTTGCCCTAATTTTAGTAGAAGCAGCAGTGCTGCGCACTGTGCCACTGGAAGAAATATCTAAAGTGTTTTGCATAATTTTGCTACAACTATACTTATGATTATGATGTTATTTGTACGAGAAAAAGTTAAATCTTTCAAAAATAAACAGTTTAAAGAAAAAAACAGACACTGCCGGATCACAGGTCATTTGGCGTCTACAGTGACCCCATTTGCCTCCTTATAGGGAATCTTACGACGGGGGTTTTGTCTGAATATCCAAAATGGGGTCAGTTGCAGGTAGGATTCTGCTCTTTTAGCACTGAGGAGCTCAGGATATGGAGTTTGCTTACTACTAAAGAAAATTCTGAGCTCCAGGATGCCTCCTGTGTCAGTACTACTTAGCCATACTATTTGCCAACAACGCTCTGGCCCTCCCGAGTCTCGCTGTATGGCTACAGCCACATATGGCGCATTTCTACATTCAGCTGAATTTGTGGGACAAATTTTGGTGCCATTTTTACCCATTTCCCACTGCGAAAATGTAAAATCTGTGGCCAACACAAAATTATGGTGGTAAAAATGTAATTATTTTTTTCTTCATTGCCCAATGGTATAACATTCTGTGACCCGCCTGTGGTGTCAATATGATCACTGCACCGCCAGATGAATTCATCGAGATGTAGTTTGTAATATGTGGTCTCTTATGGAAGGTTCTGCTGTTCTGGCACCTCAGGGGCTCTGCCAATGTGACATGGCACTCTCAAACCAGTCCAGCAAAATGTGAACTACAACATGGAGCTTTCTCTCATCTGAGTTTTGCAATGTACCTTAAAAGTAGTTTTTGACGACATACAGGGTATTTGCGTACTCAAAAACAAAACAAAACAAAAAAAACCCATATCAATTATTTAAAAAAAAAAAAATACATTTGTTGTATAAGCCCGATCCAAACAATAGGCAAATGGAATATTTTGTGAACTGAGTAAGACCTGGGGTAAAGGTATAACCTGATACATAGATATGAAATAGTATTCTGTTACTATCTTTTTTTTTTTTTTTTTTACAAATTATAAATTTTTTTAAAATAAGAAATGCAATTAGCTCTGAATCAACATCTGACCATTAATATTAACATTTTCAATTATATTTTGTTAAACAAAAAACATTCCTTTACATAATCCTAATATATTGTATTATGTTTTTGCACTTTCTTTCAATATATAATAAAGAATAGTATGGTATAAGATGGGCGTTTTACACAATATTGTAATACAGCGTACAAACATTAAAAAACTATATCAGTATTATGTAGAACAAGGCAAAGGTTGTAAACGTTATGTAATTATAGATCAAAGGGAGAATTATGAATTGGGAAAATATGATCTTATAACAATCTTAAAATGAAAATCAGGAAAGCTGCACACAATATAGAAGCTACGTATCTAAAATGTGAAAGCTGAGAAATGCAATTTGCCATTCATTAAAGTGAAAAATACTTTATAATATATTATACACATACACAAAACACACACACACACACACACACACACACACACACACACACATATATATACATATACACAATAAATATTTATATTACACAAAGTTGGGAGCCGGCATATCCAAAATAGTGAAAAGGATCTTTTATTCACCAACACTAGCCAAGTCTTGTCTCGGGGTCATCGTATGTAAAATAAAAAAGAAAAAAGAATAAGAAATAGTACACCATGAAAGAACTATCCCCCCTGTATTTTGCGAGAAGATAAATCCGTATTTGTGTTCACCTATGATCTTGACACAGATGCTACTGCATTAATAGTCACTTGGGTCCTACAATGCAAGTTGCTGGCAAAGTAGTTAAGACAAACTTATTTACCACATTAATTAAATGGTCTATTTAACATGGAATATCAATTCTCTAATCACATCTCAGCTGAACTTCTTATTTCAATTAACAACTCTAAAGTCTTCCAACAGAGATCCAACTGCTCTAGGATCATTAAGAACATTTTCATTATCTGTCAAATGAGGGAGTAAAAGGCAAAAACGGCAAGCACTCTCAGGAGTAGGCCTCTACCCTACTTAAGAGATGATTAGGGAGTAAGCAGCAGTAGTTCTCATTAGTTGCTAAGCAATGAATAGACCGCCAATGAAACAAGAATTGGGAACAAGGAAAAAAAAGGTGTTTCCATGCAAATCCAAACTCAAGGGCAGCTTGCCCTATTCTATTAACACTGAATGTGACTTTAGCACACAGCGTAATCTTTAGAAGTCAGAGAAGGTGAAATTGGAATCGCAGTTCCTATTAAGAGTAGCTACACCTTCCCGCAGAATCGTCAGCGGATGTGTATCCGAGCATACCACGTAAACCTTATGTTAAAAACAACAGCTGCGCCTTACATCATCCATAGATACAAGAAGCTGCTGGCTTTCTAAAAGCCAATAATATAAGACTGACTAGCAATTAGCTCCTGCTTGTCTGTGCCCTGTTAGGAAATGGGAAGGAAAGAAAAATCACAGATCATCAGCAAAAAATAATTACAACACATGAATGGATTAATATTGAATGTCAGAACAATGGAACAAAATGAGGCTGCACATCTACGCAGAGACCTTACACATTCACAGAACATACTGAACCTGGAACAACACTTGGAAACCCATCTACAGATGTAGCAATTCTTAAAATGAAATAAGATATCCAGAGGAAGAAGACAAGCTCAATGGTTTGTCTTGTACTAAGGGTTAACTTTCTTGTGTGGTTAAGAGATGCTACATCTGTATCCATCAGGTGATGGAGGAGGAGGCTGGCTCAGCTGTTCAATGCGCAGTCAGCCAGTTCCCGGCATTGGTCATGTGCCAACACAGGAACCACTGCCATATTTTGCACAGCTCCAATAGGGAACCAGACGGAGCCCAGGTTTAAGTGACCATCAAAATATTAAGGCACCTGGGCAAATTTAATTCTATTGGTAAATTATCTACCTTACCATTTAAAGGTAATAATTTCAGAATACTATTTATTTATTTTTCAACTGGACACTAGCTATATTGTAAAAATGCCAACCGACAATTCACTCATGTAAAGCTCCCTATAATTCTACTTTGTAAACTTTTGTAAAAAAAATTACATAATTCAAGCTTAGTAAAAAAAAAAAAAAAAATCCTAAAATTAAATCCTTTTATCTTGCTCACTTACTTCTACTCTCTGCTGCACCTTGGATATTGTACCTGGAACTTTGACTTCAACATTACTTGAAAACTACTTAGGACACTAAAATCTAAAGTCTAGTTTTTACAAATGTGAAAGGTTCAATAAAGAATTATTGAAAATTCAAGTAACACTTCGAGAAATCTAGAATTCCAATCCCTTGAAGCAGTCTTCCACCAATATTTGATCCCAGTGAAGATGGGTAGGCCCCGACACGTGATGGCAACGACGCACGGTCTATACTCTTTACAGTAAAGCTTTTGTGTATGTACATAGAAGGTGCTACCAAAAGGCTTTCTCCATAAGTTCCAATCATGTCATTTCATGAACAAACTGGCGCACTCAAGAAACATTTAATTAAATGCTTCCTTATGTATCTCAAATCATATCTATGATAGCAAGCAATTACCATAATTGACCTTTTCAACCCGAAGCCTGTTTTCACTTTTCGGACGAGACAAATTTTTCCAATTGTGACTAGTGTCCCTTTAGGAGGTCATAACTCTAGGACGCTTTAATTCCACTAATTCTGAGACTGTTCTCTAATGACATATTATGCTAGGAAGTTATAAGAGCAATTTCTTATTTTTACAACAAAATTTACTAAACCATTTTTTTTAGGGACCAAATTACATTTGAAGTGACTTTGAGGGGTCAATATGTCAAAAAATACCTAAAAGTGACAATTTTAAAAACCACACCCCTCAAGGTGCTCAAAACCACATTCAAGAAGTTTATTAACCCTTCCGGTACTTCACAGGAATTAATGGAATGTGGAAGGAAAAAATAAACATTAACTTTTTTTCACAATTTTTCTTTAGACCTATTTTTTTTTTTTACTGTCACAAGGGTAACAGGAAAAAATGGACCCCAAGATTTGTTGTGTAATTTATTCTGCCAATACCCTATATATAGAGGAAAACCACTGTTTGGGTGCACAGCAGGGCTTGGAAGTAAAGGAACACCATTTGACTTTTTGAATGTAAAATTTTCTGGCAAAATTAGCGGATGCCATGTCATGTTTGGAGAGCCCCTGATGTTTAGGCACAAGTGACACTATTTTGGAAATTAGACCCCTCAGGGAACTTATCTAGATGTGTGGTGAGCACCTTGAACCTCCAGGTGCTTCACAGAAGTTTATAACGTTGAGCCAAGAAAATATAAAAGAAAAATGTTCCCACAAAATGTTTTTTAGCCCCAAATTTTGGATTTTCACAAGTGTAAGGCTATGCGCACACGTTCAGGATTTTTCGCTATAAAAAGTGATAAAAACGCTTAAAAACGCATACATATGCATCCTATCATTTATAATGCATTCCGTCATTTTTGTGCCTACGTTACCTTATTTTCCGCGAAAAAAACGCATCGCGGTAAAAAACGCAATATGTTCATTAATTTTGCCGATTTTTTGCAGATTTCACACTATATTATTGCATTGGGAGCCTACGGAAAACGCAAAAAATCCGCAAAAAACGCGCAAAAAACCTGAGAAAAACGCAACAAAAACGCATGCGGATTTCTTGCAGAAAATGTCTGGTTTTGTTCAGGAAATTTCTGCAAAAAATCCTGACGCGTGCACATAGCCTAACAGGAAAAATGAGACCCCAAAATTTGTTGTACAATTTCACCTGAGCACACAGATATCTCATATGTGGTCGAAAACTACTTCTGAAGTACGATGCAAAGCTCAGCAGTGAAGCAACCCCATATTGGAGTTCAGATTTAGCTGGACAGGTTTGAGAGTGCCATGTCACATTGGCAGAGCCCCTGAGGTGCTAGACCAGCAGAACCCCCCTATAAGTGACCCCATTTTACTAACTACACCTCTCAATGAATTCATCTAGGGGTGCAGTGATCATATTGATACCATAGGTGTGTCACAGAATTTTATACCATTGAGCAGTGAAGAAAAAATAATTATATTTTTACCACCAAGATTTTGTGTTGGCCCCAGATTTTACATTCTCACACTGGGATAAAAAAAAAATGGCACCAAAGTGTATTTTAAACCCATAAAACTAGGAACCACAGGCTTGAGAAAGGAGAGTGTCCCGTTTTGCGATGGGGTATGTGGTCACCCTTAATTATGGCAGAGCTCAAAATTAGATGAGCTGAAAGGACCATCTGCACTATGGTGATAATACGTTTGTGCTACAGAATGTCTTGTCATTGCCTGCTATGATGGACATGACTTGACAAATATAAAGGAGCATTTAAAAATATTTCATACGTGCACCAGTTTGTGCATAAAATGGCACTGTCTATACTCACCTAAGTTCTGAGGTCACATACTGGTTGATGAAATAAACAGATATGAGAATAATGTTGCATTTCCAAAATTATTAAATCTATATTTGGTGTAATAGGCTAATGAGCCTTGATTAATATACAATTGCCCATCTGAAATATAGTTATATAGATTAAAAAAGTGCACAATTCAGAACAACTAGCACCGCACAAAACCATTATACCTTTCTGCAGAGCTCAGGAACTCCAGATAACCGGTGCAACACCACTGACTGTGAAGTCTTCAGAAAATCCAGGTGCAGAGATAAATAGGCGGCACTCTGTATTGGGTAAAAACGCTCTTTTATTCAAAGTTATCACATGGGTTTCGGGGGAAGTGGGTCACCAGGTTCACAACAGCCTTTTCACATACAGCCTAAAGTTCCCGTTGAAGCGTAGGCTGTATGCGAAATAGCGGTCGTCCACATGGTGACCCGCTTCTCCCACATCCATGTCATAACTTTATTTGAATAAAGAAGAGTTCTTACCCAACACGGAGTGCTGCCCATTCATCTCTGTACCTGGATATGTTAAAAAATAGACCTAGGTCCATCAGGTTCAACTTCTCCACCAATTATAAATTCTTTATCACTAAATTATCTACTGTTCTAGTACCTGCCATTCCCATCTCTTGTGGTAGGCATCCCACAGACTGACTGCTCTAACTGTAAAGAACCCTTTCCTATTTAGCTGCATAGAAAGAAGAACTTGTACAAATGCAGTATGATCTAGTAGTAACTTACCAACATAGTCCCCAATAAATACTACAAAGAAGGGTGTGACAAGGTCATTTATCCCTTGAACGTATCCACTGGCTGGATGCCGAATCGCCCATATAAACAAAATCCTTTCAAAGATCTGCAAAATAAAAAGATCAACTTAGATTCCCCAGATTTAGACAAGTATGGCTATAATGAGACGCCATTAATACAAAACTCAAATTTATCACTAAAAAAATGTTGTTGAAAATTTTGTTAAATTGCTAATAAAAAACCATAAAAGAAAAAACCACAGACAACAGCCTTCAAATTAGCTGTTGTCCAAGGTTTTCTTTTTGGGTATTCTTTCATACGGTGGCGGACATAGACGGAAGAGTGCTTCTGTGCAAGACCTGCTTGCTGATTCGAAGGTGAAACTGGTCCCCATTACCACCCCTGCTTCCATAATCATTTTTGAGACACAGAGAAATATAGTAGATCTGCAAAATATAAAACAGCATTTTTATCAAAATGGCAGCAAACAGACCAGTAATTCACTGCTTGCTGCAATCAGGGTCTATGCCTTACTTGTAATATTTGGGGAAGCTGGTGTTGAGTGCTCATTTACCTTGAAAAATGTCCCCATACAGTCCAACCATCTTGATTCCTTTGAAATATCACTACAGTATTGAAAATAAGTTTCCAAACTGAACAACTCTTCTGTCAGGAACCTCACGTTAGTAGCACCACTCCTGGAGTGCTGGTTTAATGCTTAGCTTGGGTCAAAACTTGCCTACTAACATAATATCGATAATAACTTGAAGATGTAAGACTATGCATTTGTTTTAAGCATCTGTGAGGTCAATGCAGGTTATTTAATATTCTAATGTTCATACTTCTAATTAACCATAATTTCAGAGAAAAAAAAAAAAATCTTTCTTAGAACTTCTTGTATTGCACCTAGATCCACCATAGCTTATGTCGGCCCTTGTTTTCCTCCTAATTCAGCAGTTGTTATCTTATTCCAGATATAATGGAGCAGCAAAAATGTCACAAAAAGAGGGTAGGTCTTTGCAGATGAGGTGGGGGCACCAACGCCAAAGCGTAACATAAATCTGGCAAATGCATTTTTTCTTTTGGTTTTCAAAAATGTGCACATTTTTCGTTACAATTTACTGGCGTAAGTTGCAGAATAGGGCATAGTTTGATAAAATGTACCTGCAAGAACTGCTGTGACCAGTGCATTAACATTGGTAATTGTCTTCTTTCTACATTTTCTAGTAACCACTGAGCAGCGCATGCTGTAGTGCATATGCAGACGCTGCGCAGGAGGTGGGAATGTAACAGTTTCCTTGTAAACATATGCTGTACATAGCAAATAGAATAAAAGTGGAACTGATCAATGAATTCAAGCCCCCCACAGTGCAGACTCACACTATGTTCTCCATAAACTGACAGTGCAGTTCAGCTGCAGCCTAGACAACACTCAAGCTTTAGCATTTAACTTATTTTTTCCACTTGAAGAACTATAATAGGCATCTAAAATGATTTCTCACCTTCAAATGTAATATTGAGCTAAATATGCTAAGTCACAACAATTTCAAAATAAACTGCATATTCCTATGCATTATTCATAAAACTATATTTATGTTTTTATGTCTAGTTTTCAGTGGTGTGTGAAAACGAGATAACACTTTCCCTCTGTATTACATATTTGAAAGTGTCCTCTGACTTGCTGGGGTATTTCATACTTGAAAGATACTGTAATGAACCACTCATACAGATTTGCATTAGTTTTCTATCTGAAATGGCAGGTCAGTACAACACTGGATCCACAGGAAAATGCAAACAGGTGACAATAACATTAAAAAGGAAAAAAGAAAAATTAATTCCAACACATCCTGGTGGAGTTATCCTACTGTCTCATCCAGTCTAGTTTCTAAACAACATAAACTAAGACTAGGCAGCCTAAAACGTGCCAAAAGTGCCAATATTTCACTACACACCACCTATTGGATGGCTTAGTTTAAGAGGTTGTCCACTACTAGGACAACCCCTTCCTGAACTAAATGTTTGGTCCCAATAAAATAATAAAAAACCTATACTGCCCTCCCGTGCCGGGGCCATTCCCATGGTGTCGGCACTCACTCTCCCTGGGGCTCTTGTGCGGTGTTGTGACACGTGACCCCAGTGTGCAATCAGTGCCGTTGTCACTATCCCCACCTACAGCATATTGAGCATGAACAAGTCAGATCAGCTGCAGCCTGGACTTCCTTTTCACGTTCAGTCGGGAAGTAGGTGGGAACAGTGACACCAGAGTTGACTGGGCGCCGGGGTCACGTGTCACAACACCGCACGAGAGCCCCGAGTAGAGTGAGTGTTGACATCGCAGGCATGACGCCAGCACGGGAGGAGAGTATAAGCTTTTTAATGTTATTGGGGCCAAACATTTAGATCAATAAGGGGTTTTCCTAGTAGTGGACAACACGTTTAACATAATATTTTGAAAAAAAATTGGTATATTTTGAACAATACCCTTTTTGTTGGGTGCCTCATAAATAGTGTTTTAATTACATAATTGTCATGCAGGCCAGTTTTTTGGCACAAATTCAAACAGAATTCTAGCACAAACCACCATCAATATCTTTGTTTCAGATCATTTTTTAAACCTTTGGTGCCATGGCAAATTTTTTTTTTGCACTTTAGTTAGAGTCATAAATTCTATGTTTTTTCATTCACCTAACCTTAGGTGGGCGTTTTGTGGAAGAAGTTATAGTTTTGAATGGCCATGTTTATTTTATCATATAATGTACAGTAAAACATTCCAAATGCAGTGAAATTAAAAAAAAAAAAAAAAAAAAAAAAAAAAAACAACCATCCTAAATTCTGACATTGTTTTATGGGTTCTGTTTGTATGGTGCTAATTGTACAGTAAAAAAAACTACCTGACAGCATTATTCTTCAGGTCAGTATGATTATGACAAAACCAAATTTGTATAGTTTTTATTATAATATTCAAGTGGGGCAATACAAAAAATCTGAAATTTGTAAAAATTAAAATAAAGAAATATTTTTAAATTTTTCCGTGGCTTAGTAAGCGGACGTTTTGATGATGCCATTTTGAGCCACGTAAAAAAAATTTTGCAGCACATGGGGCAACTGAAAAACAGCAATTCTGGTATTCCAATGTTTTTTTGCACTTTATGGAGTTTACCATGTAAGATAAATAATTTTATATTTTGTTAGATCTGAATTTTCTACAATCATACGGAAAATTATTTTTAAAAAAATCTATTTTTATTAGAGAGAAAAAGTATGGGGATTGCTAATCTAAGGTTTATTTTACATCTATATATATTTATGACAGTGCTGTGAGATGAGAGCAGTAGTGTATTAGTGGCACACAGCGCTCTGCATTAATTACTAGTACCGCACATTATTCGTCAATAATGGGCTAGATGAAGAGCTGTGTTTGTATTGACAAATAAGCTTTGTTCTCCTACTGCACAGTAATTGCTGGCAGTTATATCTGTGTAACCTGGTTAGAAATTAGCTTTAACATATCACACTGAAAAAGCAGATTCTGACATTCTCTGGGGCCATTTCCTTTTTTTTTACCTGCATGATGCTTCTTGTTTAGATTTAGATTAGGTAACGTGATGAGAAGGAAAAAATAAACACCCTTAGTAAAGAATCTCTGATAACGCCCCCTTGGTTACAGTGGAAATTAGCATAGAAATTTTACAAGCCTACAATAGAGATGAGAAATAACAGGAAAAATGTTTAAGGCTATGGTCACACGGTGCCTTTTTGGGGTGTTTTTCCTGCACGGAATTGGCCCCAAAAAACGCTAGGGAATCTTTATGCCAGCAAAGTCAATGAGAATCTTGAAGTTCTGTAAAGCTAAACAAACGGTTACTGCCACTGATATAGCGACAGATAGAAAGCTAGCTGCTAGTGGTCATAACCAATGATACCTAAGGTCCTGCAATACCAGCACATGAGAAAAGAGACATAGCGAATCAAAAGAACTATACTACTTGTCCAGTTGGAGGTATTTGCTAATATTATTATTATTATTATTATTATTATTATTATTATTACACATACTACATATTGGAATAGGGTTTGGAGATGGGACTACCCCTTTAACAAAAGGTAGCTCATTAGATGACAATACATTGATTGCTAATATCTCCGCAACAGAGAGGCAAAAATAAAAACAAAAACATTTTATTCCATTCTGCAGAACAATTACTTTGTGTGTCTAGTCCAACATGTGGTGAAAGGTCCTCTTTAAGAAGATTAGTTACTTTCACTACTGGTTAGACGACTAGTATTTCCTTCACATACACATGCCCAATACATTTTTTTGCATTATGATATAGTTACCTACATATGTGTAACAGCCTAGGATCCTACTGAGGTGCCCAAACAATTGTGGCGGTTATTTTGAATATTCAAGCATGATCGAGGACACCAAAGTGTCTAAGGCTACTTTCACACTAGCGTCGGGCACTGCACGTCACAATGCGTCGTTGTGGAGAAAAAACGCATCCTGCAAAGTTGCCCGCTGGATGCGTTTTTTCTCCATAGACTTTTATTAGCGACGCATTGTGACGCAGTGCCACACGTCGCATCCGTCGTGCGACGGTTGCGTCCTGTTTTGGCGGACCGCCGCCACAAAAAACTCCGAAACTCCGCCCCGGACCTTGCAATGGGGCAGCGGAAGCATCCTAAGACTGCTTCCGCTGCCCATGTCGGGCATTTTTTTCACAGTATGTGTCGGTACGTCGGGCCGACGCAGCACGACGGCCCCGTACCGACGCTAGTGTGAAAGCAGCCTTAGCTGTACGAATAAATCATTGCAGTTGATTGTAGTTGATAGTAAAAGGTCAACTTTCTAGGAACGCAAACAGCAAAACCTAGATAGTTCTCACATCTGAGTTCCAGAAAGAGGATTCTACAATAACTAGATGGTGGCCCGATTCTATCGCATCGGGTATTCTAGAATATGTATGTAGTTTATTTATGAAGTTATTGCAATTTATACACAGGATTCAGCCGGCCGGGCGCGACCTATTAGCGAAGCGTGGTTCAAATTCTGTGCCAATTCGTGGCCGGGTGGCACCTGTCGCTGATTGGTCACGCCCGGCCGCAAACAATCAGTAAAGCCAGGGCTTGCTCCAGGTTTTTGAGGGCCCCGGGCGAAAAAGAGTCTCAGAGGGCCCCCCTCTTTAACACATACCACGATTCATGATGCACAGATACAGCAGAGAAATATAGCACAGCCAAGTAGCATATAACAGCCCATGTAGTATATAACACAGCCCACGTAGTACATAGCACAGCCCACGTAGTATATTGCTCAGCCACGTAGTATATAGCAAAGCCCCCATAGTACAAAGCACAGCCACATAGTATATTGCCCAGCCACATAGTATATTGCCCAGCCATGTAATATATTGCACAGCCACGTAATATATTGCACAGCCACGTAGTATACAGCACAGAGACGTTGTATATAACACAGCCCATGCAGTATATAACACAGGACACGTAGTATAGAGTACAGTGATGTAGTATATTGCCCAGCCACGTAATATATACCACAGCCACGTAGTATATAGCACAGAGACTTAGTATATAACACAGCCCACGCAGTATATAACACAGCCCATGCAGTATATAACACAGCCCACGTAGTATATATCAATGTGGGCACCATATCCCTGTTAAAAAAAAAGAATTAAAATAAAAAAGTTATATACTCCCCTTCGGTCGGCCCCCGCATCCAGCCCAGGCATTTACTGATGCTCCTCGCGACGCTCCAGTCCCAAGAATGGTTTGCGGTCTCGCGAGATGATGACGTAGCGGTCTCGCGAGACCGCTACATCATCATCTCGCAAGACCGCAATGCATGGACCGGAGCGTCGCGAGAAGCAGCGGGAAAGGCGCCAGAAGGTGAGAATATAATGATTTTTTATTTTGTTTATTATTTTTAACATTAGATCTTTTTACTATTGATGCTGCATAGGCAGCATCAATAGTAAAAAGTTGGTCACACAGGGTTAATACCAGCGTTAACGGACTGCGTTACACTGCGGCTTAACACGGTGTAACGCAGCCATTAACCCTGTGTGAGCGCTGACTGGAGGGGGCACTGACAGAGTAGGAAGGGGCGAATTTGCAGCCTAACTTCCGGCCGCGACCATTCAGCGATGCGGAATTTCCATGACAGAAACAGACAGACAGACAGACAAACAGACGGAAGTGCCCCTTAGGGTACTGTCACACAGTACCATTTTGATCGCTACGACGGTACGATTCGTGACGTTCTAGCGATATCGTTACGATATCGCAGTGTCTGACACGCAGCAGCGATCAGGGATCCTGCTGAGAATCGTACGTCGTAGCAGATCGTATGGAACTTTCTTTCGTCGCTTGATCACCCGCTGACATCGCTGGATCGTTGTGTGTGACAGCGATCCAGCGATGTGTTCGCTTGTAACCAGGGTAAACATCGGGTAACTAAGCGCAGGGCCGCGCTTAGTAACCCGATGTTTACCGTGGTTACCAGCGTAAACGTAAAAAAAACAAACAGTACATACTTACATTCTGGTGTCTGTCCTCCGGCGTCTCAGCTTCTCTGCAGTGTGAGCGCCGGCCAGCCGGAAAGCGAGCACAGCGGTGACGTCTGACGTCACCGCTGTGCTTTCCGGCTATGGCGCTTACACAGTGGAGAGAAGCAGAACGCCGGGGACAGACACCGGAATGTAAGTATGTACTTTGTTTTTTTTACGTTTACGCTGGTAACCACGGTAAACATCGGGTTACTAAGCGCGGCCCTGCGCTTAGTTACCCGATGTTTACCCTGGTTACCGGGGACTTCGGCATCGCTCCAGCGCCGTGATTGCAACGTGTGACCGCAGTCTACGACGCTGGAGCGATAATCATACGATCGCTGCGACGTCACGGATCGTGCCGTCGTAGCGATTAAAATGGTACTGTGTGACAGTACCCTTAGACGATTATATAAATAGATCTTTGTAGAGAAGGAAACACACAATGTACTCTAATCCTAATTTGTCTGATGTTTTGAAAAACAGTTTAGAATAGAAACGAGGTCCAAAAAGGTGTACCATCTGCGTAAAAAGATAGAAGTTAGAGGATGATATTTCTAAATGCAGAGCTTGAAATATGACTGGCGCCATTCCAAAAGGTTTTACTTTGTCTACTATTAATGAATCTTTAATGCCTAAAACCTAATCACTTCTCTCCATAGGTATCTCATTATTATTTTATGGCCACACTTAGCACTCAGAGCATTATGTACATTAAGGTTAAGAAACATTTACAGTGTACACATGTCGGCAGGAAAATATAATTAATGACCATGTGATTAGTTACTTTCCCCAATATCAATACAAAAACACGGTTTGCAGCAAGGATTTCTTCCCTTCTCTATAGCACTGCTCACTTGCTATATGCTTCATAGCCCTGAACAGATAAGACATGTAGTACAGGAGACGATGGCAGACTTTAGGAAGAAAGTGAGACTACAGAAAGGAGGAACAAGTGTAGAGTTCAGAGGACAGCAAACATAAGAGAAATGTGATGTTTCAAATGCATTCACTGTAACTGTGATTGATATAAAGAGTGAAAGATAGCATTGAACAAAGGAGCTTTAACATAAAATATCTTTTTTACACTCAGGGCAACCCAAAGGTCATCCCAATAGTCAGCAAGCTCCACTGAGTTGGACAAAGCAGTGAAGTTTAACACAGAACAGAGAGGAAAATCCATTTCACTTCTAAAGCTTGTGTTACATAAAAAGTGCCGCACTACTAACTGATAAAAAAAGGAACAGGGTAGACAAAGGCAAAGATAAATTGGCATGTCTGGGAAAAGGTTAGGTACATTTAATAAGAATGTGATTTCCCATTAAGCCAGTCTGTGGTACATGAATTCAGTAAGATTTACAGAACATCAGGCAATGCAGACGTAATTACATTTGAATGGTCACAAGGTTTCAGGCTCTGGAACAATGAGTGTAACATATCAGTCTTGCTGAAAAATACCAGACGGATCCTCTTCAGTCTTTTTATGGAGTTTTAACATTTTTTTACCTGGACCAGGTTTTGAAATAAAAAATAAAATAAAAAATATGCTAAATTGTTAGAGTAATTCGCTCATCCATAAAAAAAAAATACAACCGTATATACTCGAGAATAAGCCGACCCCCCTAATTTTGCCACAAAAAACTGGGAAAACTTATTGACTCGAGTATAAGCCTAGGGTGGAAAATGCAGCAGCTACCGGTGAATTTCAAAAATAAAAATAGATGCTCCATACCGTTCATTATGGCCCCATAGATGCTCCATATAAAGCTGTGCCACATATAATGCTCTGCACCGTTCATTATGGCCCCATAGATGCTCCATATAAAGCTGTGCCATATATAATGCTCTGCACCGTTCATTATGGCCCCATAGATGCTCCACATAAAGCTGTGCCATATATAATGCTCTGCACCGTTCATTATGGCCCCATAGATGCTCCACATAAAGCTGTGCCACATATAATGCTCTGCATTGTTCATTATGGCCCCATAGATGCTCCATATAAAGCTGTGCCACATATAATGCTCTGCACCGTTCATTATGGCCCCATAGATGCTCCATATAAAGCTGTGCCATATATAATGCTCTGTACCGTTCATTATGGCCCCATAGATGCTCCACATAAAGCTGTGCCACATATAATGCTCTGCATTGTTCATTATGGCCCCATAGATGCTCCATATAAAGCTGTGCCACATATAATGCTCTGCACCGTTCATTATGGCCCCATAGATGCTCCATATAAAGCTGTGCCATATATAATGCTCTGCACCGTTCATTATGGCCCCACAGATGCTCCACATAAAGCTGTGCCATATATAATGCTCTGCACCGGTCATTATTGCCCCATAGATGCTCCTTATAAAGCTGTGCCATATATGCTCTATAGCGTTCATTATTGCCCCATAGATGCTCCTTATAAAGCTGTGCCATATATAATGCTGCTGCTGCAGCAATTAAAAAAAAATGACATACTCACCTCTCTTGCTGCCCGCAGCTCCTCAGCGTCCCGTCTCGGCATCTCTCCGCACTGACTGTTCAGGCAGAGGGCGGCGCGCACACTAGTACGTCATCGCGCCCTCTGACCTGAACAGTCAGAGCAAGAGGACGGGAAGACGGAGCGGCGCCTGGCGTGTGGAACGCGGACAGGTAACTATGACATACTTACCTGCTCCCGGCGTCCCCGGCTCCTTATCCCAGACAGCTGGTCTCCGGGTGCCGCAGCCTCTTCCTCTGTCAGCGGTCACCGTTACCGTCATTAGAGGAATGAATATGCGGCTCCACCCCTATGGGTGTGGAGTCCATATTCATAACTTTAATGAGCGGTCCCACGTGACCGCTGAACAGGGGACGAGCTGCGGCACCGAAGACCGTGGGACAGGCAGGGGGAGCGCCAGGAGCGCCGGGACTAGGTGAGTATGCGACAGTCCTCTCTCCCCCTCACCCGCTGACCCCACCGCCGATCATGACTCGAGTATAATCCGAGAGGGGCAATTTCAGCCCAAAAATTTGGACTGAACATCTCGGCTTATACTCGAGTATATACGGTAATTTAAGAACTGTAAACTCCATCAAAATACAACTGGGACAAATGTAATAACAATTCTGTCTATTGTACATACAGTGCAAACCTAAACTACACAGTCTAAAAATCTTATTAGCTTAAGCAGGTTATCTACTATTGAACGGATATTAATAGGGTTGAACACATAGGCATTTTTAGAGAAAGCAATACAAAAAAAATCTCTAATTAATGATATCTTGTTGTTGGGACTCAGGTTTGGAGACCCCACTGAGATAATCAGATCCCTTGAGCATCTTGCACTGTGTCTCTTTCTTTAATTAATTCAAGTGATAGTCTGGAAATCGCTAGGAGCCATTTTTCATAGGACAAGTGAGGGGTGGCCGGTGGCTTAGGGCCGTTAACCTGTATATGGAATGGTGACATCGTATGGCTCCCTGTCATTTACTCAATAAAGGATTGTTAAGTATCAGGGAGAGCCGCCGAGGAGCGGGGGTGCCATATTGCGTCCAAGAGTATGCCAACCTCCGCTGGCAGGTAGGGATTACTCTAGGGATATGTTATAGCTGTCCCACTTTTCCTAGAGTCACAGATTATTTTGTTATTGTGTACTAGACAGAGTTTGTGTGGTGCCGGTTTTGTTGAGAATTCCTTGGTTGGTTATATACTGTATTAATATTGCATGGCTTCTTGTACGGTATGTGTTTTGTAGGGGTATAATCCGGAAACCCTACTTAGTGTCATAATTAGGGAATTCTAGGGATAGGAGGGAGAGCCGCCGACAAGCGAGGGCGCCATATTGCGTTCAAGAGGGTGTCAACCTCCACTGATAGGTAGAGGTAAGGTAGGGGTGAAAAGGGTGAAGTAGGCATATCCATACCCCAACCTACCTATGATCTGGTCTAGCATGGTGGGTCAACAGTGACCTGGTGTTACATTATTGTTTTTAGATTTGGTTTGTTTTTTTTAATAAACTTTATAGATTTTTATGGCATTAGTTTTTTGTGAGCCTTGTTTTATACTAATCCAGTCAATATAGTAAATACACTTTCTTTAAGATAGCGTTTTGGACTGTGTCTAGTGATTGTGTGCATCCCAGAAATTGGGCACTTATTACCTATCCCGTGAAAAGTTTCTAAATGGTTTTTTTTGTCGATAAATCCAATTAACACATCCTAATAAAGCAGCTATGTACGAAACCACAAATGTACACACATTTAAGTTTGGCATGGGTGATTGAAAATGTAGTAAATGGTTTATATTTCCAAGCCATTACAAATTACAGTCAATTATACACCAGATCTGTATCTGAAAAAAAAAGGTACTGATATTTTAGACAGATCAGTATAACAGATTTCCTCCCCAGCATTTTGTATTTTAGTAAATTATGTTTCAGAAAAGGATATAAATAAAATGACTCGTGTGTCTCCTCGAGAACAGCAAATTATAACAATATTAATAGCGAAAATAATAGATTGTATCATGAAGAATTTATCCCAGACTATTATGTATGGAAAGAAGCCCATCATTTCTCCACCAGAAGAAATACTGGATAATAAAATACTTGCACATTTCAATAAAAAGATTGGTTAGGCTTTTGATCAAGCATGACAAAAGCTGATGTATCTGCCAATCATAAGGGAAAACAAATAAAATGTATCTTACTATGCAGTGATACGTTCTGAATAAGTGCTCTCTTGTGTGAAGTGTGACTTCGGATAATTATTTGCTTTGTGCATCTATTAACTCTAGAAGATTTCTATCACACCGGACAACCAAGAGATGTAAAATATGAATTATCAAACCCGATGCGTCTCAGAATTCAAGACTACACACCAAAATTACTCAAAAGACACTAAAATGAGCTACAGGCATGGAATGAATGGCTAAGTGTAACGTTCTATATGGACCTGCAGATTACCAGCAACAGTGGAGTATCCTGCTGCATTTCTGATACAAATGTACCGGTAATTGTATGTACTGTAGGCTATGGGTCATTTTGTTTAGATTTCCCATCATATCCTATGGATTTTTATCACATGGGACTCTTTATCACTAAAAGCAAGCCATGCATATCAGATATATAGGCCCACCCCGAAGACGATATCAAGTGTGTAAGGGCTGATACTCATCTGCGAGGAAAACTAACAAGTACAATCGGATTGCACTCTGACCAATTTTAATCTATGAGCCCCTTCTCATCTGCGATTTTTTTCTCAGCTGAAATCGGACTGAGAAAAAAATCACAGCATGCTGCGATTGACTACATACAGCTCTGGCAAAAATTAAAAGACCACTGCAAAATGTTCAGTTTGTCTGATTTTTCTCTTTATAGGTACATTTTTGAGTAAAATGGAAATTGTTAATTTATCCTATAAACTCGTGACGGCATGTCTCCGAATTTCCAAGCAATAAATGTGTATTTTTTTTCTGTAAAGGAGAAATGGTCAAATTAAAAATAAATAAAAAGTGCTCTCAGACCTCAAATAATGTAAAGAAAACAAGTTCATAATCATTTAGAAACAACAGTACTAACGTTTTATCTCAGGAAGAGTTCAGAAATCAATATTTTGTGGAATAACCATGAATTTTTAATCACAGCTTTCATGCGTCTTGGCATGCTTTCCACCAGTCTTTCACACTGCTCCTGGCGCAAAAATTGAATCAGTTCTTCTTTGTTTGATGGCTTGTGACTTTCCATCATCCTCTTGACTACAATTCCAGAGGTTTTCAATGGGGTTCACGTCTGGAGATTGGGCTGCCCATGACAGGGTTTTGATGTGGTGGTCTCTTAATTTTTGCCCCGTGCCCATAGTCACTCCCACCTCTATGTACTAAAGCCGGGGCAGAGAGGTGGGCAGGAATAAGGGAGTGGAGAGCAGTGAATATTCATCTTCTTTAATAGATGACACACTGACTGTTAGCCGCCGGCTTCCTGCAGCGGCTGGGCGATCATGTGCCCGCCAGTAAAGAAAATGAATATTCACCGTTCCACACTGCGTACGGAGCAGTGAATATTCCAGCAGCTGACCACGGCATCTGGGAGCACATGGCAGTGACGTCATGCGTTGTTACATGCTTAAATCAGCTGCCGGCACCAGCACAGGACACCACGCTACAAGGGATCGCAGGGAAGCCAAGCAGGATCTTTTATTTTATTCTGTGTGCAGCGTGATGGGTGCCATGTATAGCAGGATGGGAGCCATCGCCATGTGTACCAGGAAGGGGGGCCATGTATACCAGGAAAGGGGAGCCATGTATACTAGGATGGGTGCCATATAAACCAGGATGAAGGTTGTATACCAGGTTGGGGGGCCATATATTCTAGATTCTATATACCTGGATGGGGACATATTTATCAGGATGTGAGAGGCATATATACCTGGATGGGGGATGTTAGTACAGAAACTGGGGACATAACCACTATTATTGTGTCAGCAGCAGATACCCTCCCAATAAGAGTGCGTCATGACCACATTTTTTGCGTCAATTGTTTTAATATTTTCCTCCTTTTAACTACTTAATAAATTATTTTGAGAAAAAAATGGTGCGGGATCTCCCGAAATGTTATTAACCAACAGAGGGAAAGCAGACAGCTGGGGGCAGATGTGTATAGCCTGGGAAAGGAGTAATACCATGTAGCTTCCCAAGCTATTAATATCAGCTCACAGCTGTATACTTAGCACTTACTGGTTAATAAAATGGAGGACACAACAAATAAAAATAACGTAACTAGCAAAAGCTAGGCAGACAGCTGCGTGCCGATATTAATAGCCTAGAAAGGGGCCATTGATATTGACACTGTCCCCGAGTAAAAACATCAGCTCTCAGCCACCCCGAAAAGGGTGCATCCATAAAATGCACCAAATCTGGCACTTAGCCTTGCTCTTCCCACTTGCCTTGGTGAGGTGGCAAGTGGGGTGATAGCATTAAGGTTGATGTCACCTTTGTATTGTCAGGTGACAAAGCTTTTTCGCAATTAGGGAGCTGCCGTCTAATCTAGACGCACATGGCGTTAAGGATGATCAAAGTGCACATGCCGAACTGCTCCGAAAGATGGGAAAGGGATTATTTTATTATTCAAATATAATCATGTCATCATATTCTGGAACATTAACATAACTGTCCAAATACTGAACTCCATCATGAATTTCTTGAGATCCCATTTCCTTTTTTCACATACAACAATCTACTCTCTACAAAGGCTGATAAAGAACAATGGGGTTCGAATGATCACTAATAGATCATTCTGTCCCCATACGTATGAGGATATCAGCACCACATCTGTGTAGTAACAAGAACAATGGCCCTGATGACTGGTGTTGTGCAGGCCAGTCTTAATGAACTGGGCCGCTGGAGTAAGGTGCACCTAATTCATTAAAGGGAATCAGTCAGCGGGTTTTTGCTACCTCATCTCTGAGCAGCCTGATGTAGGCAAAAAGAAGCTGAATCCAACAAGGTATCACTTACTGTGTGCAATTATACTCACTCAGAAATTTTAGATTTAGCATGAAGCAGAGCTGATAAAGAATACCCCACCCACACCAGGCTGTGTACAAAGTCCATAGACTGTAAGCTGCTTATCACAGAAGGGGGCGGACTCAGACCAGGAGGCACTCTGCTGTGCCCAGCAATAACAAGATCCTGGTGTGAAAACAATAGTTGCAAGTAAGCAAAAGCATGGAGCTCGACAAGAGAGACATCTCTGAAATCTGAGATTTTACCCCTACATAATGCTGTCTTCAGATTACATAACGAAAAAGGTGCACACCACTTAATAAATTGTTAATCTTACAAGTGCCATGCTCCTCGGGCAAAAAAGTACATACACATGTATATACACACACTGTGCATACATATGTGTGTATATATGCACACACAGTGAGCATATACAAGTATGTACATATGCACACACTACACATACCGTACATACCAGTCTGTCTCTTTTTCAGCTCCAGATTCCTGCAGTTATGTGACCAGTATGTCACCAAAGGTCTCTTGATTGTGATGTCAAACAAAGGTCTTCAAGCAGGAGTGACCTCAGAATAAGAGTGGGGGCCCTGAAAAATTGCCCAGTTTGTCCCCCATTCTCCCTAATGCTGGCCCTGCATACCAGGCTGTCTCCTGTTCAGATCAGACCTCCACATTCCTGCAGTTGAGACACTTTTGGTGACATTATGGTCACATGATTGTGAAATCACCAAAGGTCCTCAAGCAGTCTTAACCTCGGGATAGAAACGCTGGTGACCCTGGGCGACTGAAAAGTTTCACTCCTCCCAACGCCGGCCCTGACTAACTACTAGGGCTTATTTTTGGACTAGGGCTTATATTTGAAGCACACTTCAAAAATCCTGTAAAATCATGCTAGGGCTTATTTTCGGAGTTGGGCTTATTTTCTGGGAGACCTGGTAGTAAAAAAATCCTGGGTTAGGCTTGGGCTACATGTCAATTTTGTCTGTAACAAATCATGCAGAAAAAGATGCTGTGCCCGTGTAATGTAGGTGAATGGAGTCGCACTGAAACCTGCAGGGTATCTCGCCAAAACAAGTCACAAAAAGTAGGAGATATTTAGTGACTTTATTGTCTCAGTAACTTGTGAGTCACAACTCCCTTTTACTGCAGTACACTGCTATATAGCAGCGACAAAAAGCCATCTTTAACCATAAAAACTGGGCTGTGGCCAAAACGTCTGTAGCTAACTTTGTGGTCCTCATCTGGGCAGCACAAAGGACCATGCATGACGCAGAGGGAAAGTAACTATATGATGCCAGGCCCTGAGCGAGGGCACATGCAAGGTAACCAGAACTTACCTCAGTTACGACCGGCTGAAGAATCAGTGTCTCTGGACTCATCCTAGGAATATCTATCCGAATCTGCAAGCACAGAAAACAGCAGACTTTGGAAACAGCTTTGCCATTTAACCACATATGTTTCCATTTTCACAAGCACTTTCTCTTTAACAATTTCGTTTTATTACTAAACCCTCAACTGCCTTTTGCATTAACAATTCATTTAGACAAGAAGACATGTCCATGCTTTCCATGTCTATTGCGGTAATATATTTGCATATTTACAAGTCCTCTGTCGACTCCTGTATAACAGATGAGAAATATTTGAAGGGCAAGTGGAGTCCTCGGAATAAGATGCTTAAATGGAAACTGTAAGCCCTGCTTATGGCTACAATAGCGGTGGGACAGTAGCACAGGCTCAATCGCAGGAATCGGAGCATTTAGGAGCTGCGACTGACCAATTAGCATATAAGATCGCATGAATAAAGAGGTAGAAGGTCTGCTTTATCCTGTCATATATAAAAGCTACAACAAATCAATGCCAGACTAATGGTTTATCCTGCCAATTCAAGGTCCCCTTTGAACTGAATAGGCAAAATATGCAGCAAAATTCTGCAATGAAAATCGACAAACTACAAATATAAAAGAAATAACAAAAGCCAAAAAAATACATTTGGATGAAGTTAAATTGGAACTTATCAACCGTGCTGGTACTGTGACATGTGGTAGATTTGTGTGGCAAAATCTGTGCACAAGATAGCCACCAGCTACACGGTGTGTGAACTCGGCTGACAAATATGAATGCTGCATAGTGGCCTTCAGCAGGCCGAGCACACAGCTAATTCAGTGAAGGCTGTACTAAATACTAATACAAAAAATAAATGCAATACTATACTATACAATACTAAACAGAATCGGTCAGCAGATTTTTTGCAATCTAATCTGAATGCAGCATAATGTAAGGGCGGAAACCAGTTTTCCAGCGATGTGTCACTTATTGGGCTGCTTAGTGTGGTTATGATAATAATCACTGTATACAGCAGGAGATTACCACTGCAGGACTGGTAAATCTGCTGCCATTTTAGTCCTCTATATTCATGAGCTATGAATAACCTCAGCCCCACGACTGATTGGCAGCTTTCTGCCTATGCACAGTAAACCTAAGAAGCGGCCAATCAGTGGTGTCGGCGAGGCTATACTGAGCTCAGGGTTCCAAGAACTTTCAGATCTGCAGCAAATAAAGTTTTTAATCAAAATTGCAGCAACAAGCAAAATGAGACATGGCTGGAATCACGGTCTCTGGCCCTACAAGCTGCACTCTGATGGGGGATGGGGTAGCACAAATCTGGTGACATTCTTTTCAAATGCATTTAGGTCTTTCGGTCAGTTAGTTTGGACTTAAAAACTTTAATAAATGTCATGCTCCATGTTTAACATCAGTTTACACTTCAGAATCAATCTACATCAGGATCATATTGGTGTTGGGACCATCACTGACAGACCACAAGGTGTACATGTGACTTCTGGGAATGCTAGAAAAGGGAGCCGGGGTTTATAAACAGGTATCTCCCGTCTCAAAGGTCCTATCACAATATGTAGTAGGTGTAATAATAATATTACAAAAACCTTCAATTAGAAATGTGGTATAGTTCTTCTGATTCACTATATCGCTTACCCAATGTGCAGGGCATTGCAATAGCTTATGTATCCACGGTTACGACCTCTAAGAGCTAACTACCTGTCATTATATTAGTGGACATAACCATGGATACCTAAGCAACTGCAATGCCCTGAACATGGAGTAAGCGACCTAGTGAATCAGAAGAACTATACATTTCTAATTGGAGCGATTTGCTAATATTATTTTTACACCCACTAAATACTGGGATAGGATCTTGAAGGTTTGAATACCCCTTTAACAATATAACTGATTTGTATCATCAAATATTTGCTTTGGGCTTGAGGGTTGATTTCATTACTTCTGTATAAGAGGTATAAAACTTCTCAGTAACTGAAATATGTACCTGTCTGTATGTGCTTTGATTTGCTTCATCGTTCCTGGAGTTGTAGTACTGTTCTATAAAGGCAAAATACTCCTTCTGCTTTCTTTTCAGTGTGCCATCCCTTCTTTCCACATTTGCTGGGAGATAGCCCTGATATATAAAGAAACACAAGAGAATGTGAACGTTTAGGAATAAATAATAATTCCCACTGACACAAACAGTGAAGCAGTCACCAATAGAAAGCGGATACAGTTGTATTTCAGATGTTTGTGCCAATAAATGCAAAACCAACAGATCCAGTACCGCAAATGTCACAGTACAGGCCCGAAGCACATGGTACACTACATAGTGTTTATATACAAGACAAAAATCTAAGATGTCTTCTCTGACCTTTAGCAGAATGGCTGCAATAAGAAAGTTTAAAACGCAATAAAAATAAACTGTTCTAAAGCACACAACCATCCCCATCATACATCTTCTAGAAGTAACACTAGCCTGATCCAAACTCTGCAACCAGGACCGGCTTTATCCCACACTAGTTACAGCTGCGGTGTTTCCCATACATTACAGCACAATTCCATCACTCATAAGGAGAGACGCTCATTTGGTGGACTTACTTAATTGTACAACTCTTGATGGGAAGTTCCATTGGCCATAAATCATGCGCTAATGCATCAAAACAAAAGGGGATAGCAAAAGTGGTGGGTTGTCCCCTTCCAACATGTGGTGGCATCTCATTAGTATGTGCCAACACGCTTATTTATAGGAGTTTGGCAGCCAGAATAACCCCCTGACCCATCAGTCAAATAATTCTCTTAAAGGGAACCTGTCAGCAGGATTGTGCACAGTAACCTACAGGCAGAGTCAGGTCGGCGCCGTTATACTGATTAAAATTCGTTGCTGAAGTCAGTCTTGTGGTTGTTGTGTAATCTTTATTTTCAGTTTTGAGTTAGATATGCTCGTGCTCACGGGTCCTCATGGCTTCTGACAGGTCACTGATCCCTCAGTGACCTGCCCCCTAGTTTACATAAAGAATAGGATATATATCTTGGAGAAAAAAAACCTTTCTGTAGGCAGGCATCGGTGGTGGCACCTGCGCTACAGCATGATCGCATAGCTGCTACTGTGCAGGAGGCACAAACTTGCTAGAGAAAAAAAAAAATCTCCAAGATGGCAACACCAGTTTTTTGTTTTTTTTAAAGACCTTCAGGATTATATAAAACAAATGTGTATATAATTCATTACATATGTGATCATGCTGCAGTGCAGGTGCCATCACTGGTGCCTGCAGAAGGGTTTTTTTCCCCCCAAGATATATATAAATATTCAGTATGTAAACCAAGGGGCTGGTCAGTGAGGGATCAGTGACCTGTCAGAAGCCATACACATGAATACATAATCAGACCACCCCATGAAGGCCCTCCCCACCCCCATAGGCCGCCCCGGAGCACGGGCATACCATTAACTGAAAATAAGGATTAAACAACCACAAGACGGATTTTCACCAACCAAGTTATCATTTTAATCAGTATAACGGCGCCGACCTGACACTGCCTGTAGGTTACTGTGCACAATCCTGCTGACAGGTTCCCTTTGGGAGGCAATTATAAGAGACAGATCTGCTTTAAACTTATTCCCGCTCCAATATTTTAGCCTCAATATCCCTTTTATAGTGCTAACCATTGATGCCCTATGCACAATACTCACTACATCCAGGAGTGAGCACACATTAATTCCTACAACACATATGGATGCACTCCCATTCAATCTGCAAATATGGATGCATTCACATGCACATTTAACACTTACATGGACGCCATCATACATACGCTCCCCATGTTTAGTAGCAGAGGTGGACTCCCTTAACCCACACTCTCGGTAATAGGGGTCCTCAACCTTTCTTACTTGGAGAGCCACATTCAACTGAGAGATGGTCTCGAGCCACATCCAGAGCCCCTCTCCCCTGTAGAGACAGTCAGGGACCATCATTACCCAGTGACGCTGCTACCATGAGGCGACTTGAGCTCTTTGGCTCAGGCGGCAGAAGAGAGGGGGCGGCAGATTCTGTAACTGGATTTGCGCTGCTAGGTTTTTTGTTGTTTTTTTTTTGTTTTTTTTTAAACTCCGGGGTCAAGTGCCCGCCCCCCCTCCTCCCCGCCCCCCCTCCTCCCTCCAGCCCCCCTCCCTGAAGACGTAATACTCACCTTCCTCCAGCGGTGGCTGCAACTGTGTCTCAGCGCCGGCAGTGCGTCCTGTCTTCAGCAGTCACATGGTACCGTCATTAAGGTCATGAATATGCGCATATTCATCACCCTAATGAGCGCTACCATGTGACCGCTGAAGACAGGAAGGAAGACGCTGCAGAGATGCCAGGAAGTTCTGCGCCACCCGGTGAGAGGCGAGTATGACAGGGAAAAAGTATGGGGGAGCCATGCACGCAGGAGAGAAGGTTGGGGGAGCCATGTCCACAGGGGAGAAGGATGGGGGAGCCATACACGCAGGGGAGAAGGATGGGGGAGCCATGCACGCAGGGGAGAAGGATGGAGGAGCCATGCACACAGGGGAGAAGGATGGAGGAGCCACGCACGCAGGGGAGAAGGATGGGGGAGCCACGCACGCAGGTGAGAAGGATGGGGGAGCCACGCACGCAGGGCAGAAGGATGGGCGAGCCATGCCCACAGGGGAGAAGGATGGGGGAGCCATACACGCAGGGGAGAAGGATGGGGGAGCCACACACGCAGGGGAGAAGGATGGGGGAGCCATGCACGCAGGGGAGGATGGGGGAGCCACGCATTCAGGGGAGGAGTATGGGGGAGCCACGCACGCAGGGGAGGAGGATGAGGGAGCCACGCACGCAGGGGAGGATGATGGGGGAGCCACGCACGCAGGGGAGGAGGATGGGGGAGCCACGCACGCAGGGTGGGAGGATGGGGGAGCCACGCACACAGGGTGGGAGGATGGAGTATAAATATGGAGTATAAATACTAGGCCCTATAGGGGGGACACAGTGTGTATAGAAAGGAGAGGTCAGTGTGAAGAGCATGTACCATAAGAGGGACAGTGTGGGGGTCATATTTTGTGCAGACAATATAGTGAGGGGCAATTTATTATACAGGAGCATTATAATGACACTTATATCTTTAAGGGCGTCTTGTGGAGACTTTCTGCAAAAGAGTGGAGAAGATAGAAGTCTGCAGAGACGGCTGTGGATGAGAAAACTCATCATGGGGTCTGGACAAGATGAAGAAAAGGAGAACGACTCAAGAGACTACGTCATCTATAAGGTACCTGGATGTAAATGTTATTTGTCATACTAACTAACTCTCATCAGGTTTGTGATGAGTCTGCAGTCATTCTTTGTGACTGCAGACTTCTGACTTCTCACAGTGCGCACTACACGCTGTCAGGATTCTCTGGTGCTGGTGATTTACATTAATGCGGTCACATGCTGACTAGACATGTGTGACCTCACTCTATGAAAATGAACTGAGTGAGGCCGGGCACGTCTAGTTGGAATGTGGTCAGAAGTATACAAATCACATGCTTGTGCTGACATGACCGTCCACCGGCCAGGGAGAATCCTAAATGTGTGCAGTGCATTAGTTGTGAGAATTCAGAAGCTGCGATGTCAGGATTCAGCTCTGCAGGTTCCAGTACTCATCACATGGACACGTCACTCATATGCGATTTTCATACTCATGGTCCTGTGACAACAAGCTTCTCTTCTGCTTCTCTCAGTTTTTCACTGAACATTGAGAGCATTAGGGAGAGGAGCTCGTCGGTACATGACTGAGTGTGCAAATCGCATATGTCCTTGGTGGAGGTACCAAAATTAATTCTTGCCCCTGGTGCCAGAATCCCTAGATACACCTCTGCTGGTATGCTACTGTGAGCGGCGATTACCGGGTTTGGTGGAGGGATGTGTGTGCACAGGCAGTGAGGCAGGGACTGTGTGTGTGTGTGTGGGGGGGGGGGGGCGCCATTTTTCCTTTCGCCTCAGGCAGCAGAGAGGCTAGGTTCACCCCTGTCATTACCCGGTATAGTGACAGCCAAAGCTTTTCCACAGAAAGCATACTCAGACATTGTGCCCCATCCAGTATGGGTTGTGTAATTACAAAGTGTTCCCATACTTTACCCTCATTCGGTACTCTTGTATCAAGCACACTCTCCAAACTATTGCACTTAGCTTCAAGTTCCCCTCTAAAGAGTATCATCCTATCTGCAATTTGAAATATCTCAGCAGGTATGTACACATTCTGATCTGCTCTTATGTGCAGGGCTACCCAAAGTCACCATCTGGAGACCTTCCCTTCATAGGTGGTTTGCTAGACCTTGTGTTAATGTAGGAACCTGGCAGTCGGTCGAGAGCCAAAGTTCTTTAGCTCGTGGGCCACATGTGGCTCCTGAGTCGCAGGTTGGGGACCCCTGCTCTATAACATAAGTGGTAGATGAAGACCCTTGAACATCACCCATAATTACAATGACTGCAGCAACCAGTCCCCACCCACATGTGAACAAAGTGAGCCATGTAAAACTAGGAGTGATCTTCAGAGCTGTCCCAGTTCTGAACAGACCGCCAGTTTATAGGTTATGGAGTAGCTTCCCACCATCATGGATACGGAGGGACAGGCCTGCATTTGGGGAGCCATTTTTTTCAGATTCTCTACATCAGATGATAACAGTGACAGCGACATATTGATTAAGTGCACTAGCAGGGTTTATAGTGAAGGAGAGCTGGCTACCTGGTCTGGTCACATCTGGTCAAAGGAGCTGAACAATTAAACAATGAATGGTAGTACCGGATCCGTCTCATGACAGACACCGACAATGCCTGACAGACTCTACTGACTGCAATGAAGTCGTGTTTCTATCTGCTTAATTAATATTTGCTAATATTTCAGTCTGACTAAATAATATTTGGTATTTTTGGCCCAATTTGCAAAAGAACCTCCAATGCAGAACTGCACAGAGGGTAAATGGGACAGAAGCATGTGCGCACCAAAAGGTCTATAGTAGGATTAAGGGCAGATAGAGACTGAGCTGCAGGAACAAAAGCTGGTCACAGGCAGTAATTCACGTGGATTTTATCCAACACGTATTCCATGATATGACACCCCCACCCTCATCATGGGTGATTTCAATATCCCAATTGCTTCTCCCCTCTCCCCATCTGCTTCTCACCTTTTATCTCTAACCTCCTCTTTCGGCCTCTCGCAGCATACTAACTCTCCAACACATGATGATGGAAACTCCCTTGATTTGGTCTTCTCCCGGCTTTGCTCACTGGATGATTTCACAAACTCCCCTCTCCCGCTCTCTGACCACAACCTTCTTTCATTCTCTATCAAGAACTGCCATCCCGCTCAGGTCATCCCCACTTTCCACACTTATAGAAACATACAGGCCATTAACACCCAGAAACTTATGAAGAACTTGCAGTCTTCATTGGCCCCAATCTCCTCCATCTCTTGTCCTGATTCTGCTCTGAAGCATTACAATGAAACCCTGCAAAGTGCCCTGGAAGAAGCTGCACCTCCTATACATAGAACAACTCGGCACAGACGGCGACAACCGTGGCACACGCTGCAAACACGTTTCCTGCAGCGGTGCTCCAGGTGCGCCGAACGTCTGTGGAGAAAATCTAATCTGCCCGAATATTTCATCCATTATAAGTTCATGTTAAAAACATACAACTCTGCCCTTCACCTCTCCAAACAAACCTATTTCAACACCCTCATCACCTCGCTGTCCAATAACCCTAAACGTCTCTTTGACACTTTCCGGTCCCTACTCAACCCAAGAGAGCAGGCCCCAACCACAGATCTCCACGCTGACGATCTGGCCAATTACTTCAAAGAAAAAATTGACCACATTCGACAGGAAATCATTTCCCAATCTCTTCATACCAAGCACTGTCCTCCCTCCCCCACTGCATCTAGTTCACTCTCTGACTTTGAACCAGTTACAGAAGAAGAAGTAAGCAGGCTCCTTGCATCTTCTCGCCCGACCACTTGCACCAGCGACCCCATTCCGTCGCATCTCCTCCAGTCCCTTTCCCCGGCTGTCACCTCTCACCTAACAAAAATATTCAACCTTTCCCTCACTTCCGGTATTTTTCCCTCCTCATTTAAGCATGCCATCATACATCCACTACTTAAAAAGCCCTCCCTCGATCAAAATTGTGCCGCTAATTATAGACCTGTCTCTAATCTTCCCTTCATCTCTAAACTCCTGGAACGCCTGGTCCACTCCCGTCTTACCCGCTATCTCTCAGATAATTCTCTTCTCGACCCTCTTCAATCTGGTTTCCGCTCTTTACACTCTACTGAAACTGCCCTCACTAAAGTCTCTAATGACCTACTAACAGCTAAATCTAATGGTCACTATTCCATGCTCATTCTCTTGGATCTCTCCGCAGCATTCGACACTGTGGATCATCAGCTCCTCCTCACTATGCTCCGCTCCATCGGCCTCAAGGACACCGTTCTCTCTTGGTTCTCCTCCTATCTCTCTGGCCGATCCTTCACTGTTTGTTTTGCTGGTTCCTCCTCCTCTCACCTTCCCCTTACTGTTGGGGTTCCTCAAGGATCAGTCCTAGGCCCCCTCCTCTTCTCTTTGTATACTGCCCCTATTGGACAAACAATCAGTAGATTTGGTTTCCAGTACCATCTCTATGCTGACGACACCCAATTATATACCTCTTCTCCTGTTATCACGCCGACCTTTTTAGAAAACACCAGTGATTGTCTTACCGCTGTCTCTAACATCATGTCCTCCCTCTATCTGAAACTGAACCTGTCAAAAACTGAACTCCTCGTGTTCTCTCCCTCTACAAACCTACCTTTGCCCGACATTGCCATCTCTGTGTGCGGTTCCACCATTACTCCAAAGCAACATGCCCGCTGCCTTGGAGTCATCCTTGATTCCGAGCTTTCATTCACCCCCCACATCCGATCACTGGCTCGCTCTTCTTATCTGCATCTCAAAAACATTTCCAGAATTCGCCCTTTTCTTACTTTCGACTCTGCAAAAACTCTTACTGTCTCACTTATTCATTCTCGTCTGGACTATTGTAACTCTCTACTAATTGGCCTACCTTTTACCAGACTCTCCCCGCTCCAATCTGTCCTGAATGCTGCTGCCAGGATCATATTCCTCGCCAACCGTTACACCGATGCCTCTACCTTGTGCCAGTCATTACACTGGCTACCCATCCAATCCAGAATCCAGTACAAAACTACTACCCTCATCCACAAAGCACTCCATGGCTCAGCACCACCCTACATCTCCTCTCTGGTCTCAGTCTACCAACCTACCCGTGACCTCCGCTCTGCTAATGACCTCAGGTTAGCATCCTCAATAATCAGAACCTCCCACTCCCGTCTCCAAGACTTTACACGTGCGGCGCCGATTCTTTGGAATGCACTACCTAGGTTAATACAATTAATCCCCAATCCCCACAGTTTTAAGCGTGCACTAAAAACTCATTTGTTCAGATTGGCCTACCGCCTCAACGCATTAACCTAATTATCCCTGTGTGGCCTATTAATAAAAAACAACAACATAATCACGTTCCTCCATCATGTTCTCATACACTTTATGCAGTTAATAGCCTCTGTGTCTGTACTGTTACATACTTAGGCAGTTAACTGGTTCATGCAGCTTTACATGAACACCCGAGCCTTACACTATGGCTGGTCCAAATAACTAAAGCAATTGTTACCATCCACCTCTTGTGTCTCCCCTTTTCCTCATAGATTGTAAGCTTGCGAGCAGCAGGGCCCTCTTTCCTCCTGGTATCTGTTTTGAACTGTGATTTCTGTTATGCTGTAATGTCTGTTGTCTGTATAAGTCCCCTCTATAAGTTGTAAAGCGCTGCGGAATATGTTGGCGCTATATAAATAAAATTATTATTATTATTATTATTATTATTATTATGAAGCATCCATGTAAAATGCATTCATATATTCAGTAGGTTGGGAGAAGGTGGTAGATTTTATTTTTATTTCACAGTGTTTTTTATTTTAATCTTATTTTATTGCCTTTTTTTTTTAGGGTTTCTTTCTCCCAGTGTCTGAAGAAGGATTAACATGATCTGTCTAATCCCAGCATTCCTCTAGGATTAGAGAGCTAATGCCATCAATACGAGCAGTGAATACTGGGATTCCACACATCATGTCCTCCTAGCATGCTCCTTTCCATCCCCCGGCAGCCTGTGCAGCCTCTGAGCAGACACAGGTCTCCATATTAATGGCCCGAATGCATGGAGGAAGCATTGACAAAAGCATAAACCTGCCTGCACAGGGCCCACCTCTGCTAGTAACTACTGGCCAAATACTGGAAAAATAGAGGAGTCTCCACAGCCCATGTTCAGGCTCTGCTCACAACACAGAATGTAATGGCACTTTCTTCTAAAAGAATCACAGTTTTGAATGCAAAAATGGTGCTTATTTGTAGTCTGCTGATGATCCTGATTTTTTCCCCATTAAAAAGTCAAGAATCAAAGAGAGGAAACCTAGGAAGAAGAAGACTCTGCTCCAGTTTAGAAAAGGCTTTATGCCATTTTGCACAGTGTGGGCCACTGATTTGGTCCACACTATGCAATTTATCTTTGTCTTTGTGTTGTTCTTGTGGACAAACAAAACATTTGCTGCTGATTAGTCCACATATTACTAGTAACAGCTGGACACCCCGTCATTAGCTAAATTTGAAAGGAACCCTTGTAAGAAACAAGGATTTTCTAACATGGCAAACTCCAATAACAAACACAAGATAAGGTCTTAAGCATGCTTAAGAAAGTCTTAATATTTTGCACCTCCATTATTTGGGGGACTGTAGCTCATCTTTTGTCCAGTTCGAATAAAGTATGTTTACCTTATTTAAAAATGTATACAACTAATGCCGGGTTCACATCAGTGGCCCCATCGGGGCTTCTGTCTGAAGCCCTAAAATCGAGATTCATATGTATCTGCCGATGGGGCCATTGATTTTAATGAACCAGGTGAAGTAAATGTATGCTCTGCCTGACCTCAGTTGCTGCAGAGTCCGCCTTCTTGAGGTGGGAACAAAAATGTGGTCAGCAACGGTATATTTTTGTGCCTGGCTGAAAAATGTGGACTTTGCAGAAATTTGTGTGTATGTATGTATGTATGTATGTATGTATGTATGTATGTGTGTATGTATATGTATGTATGTATGTATGTATGAATGAGTTTACAGATTTCCCTATAATCCTGCCTGTTTTATGGTAACATTAGGAAAGCTGTCACAACCACTGCAGACTGTCTTTCCACCTCTTGTCATACTAACCGAGGTCCAAGAAGTTGCTTCAGTCACATCTGCTTTTTTATGTTTTGTTTTTTCTCCCACTTCTGCAGTGCGTTTGGGGGTTCCAGCTGCATGCCCATAAAGAGGGGATTCAGACGAACTCCCGACTGAGCCACAGACTGCTAAGACATGAACGGAGTGGACCCAGCTTCTGCTGTTTTTCTGAAGGTATGAGTCTTTTCAGACGGCAGAGAAATGTAGTCTGCTTCATGTCGTAACACGGCTTCTGGTTCTATCTGAATATCAGCTACATATGATTAGCATGTGCCATATGACTGAAAGCTAGCAAAGAAGATAACCTGGTAATTAGTTAGTGATGAGCAAACATGCTCGGGTGCTAACCAAGTGTCTTCAGAGCGCTGGAATAATATGCTCGGGCCCCCGCACCTGCATTTCTTGTGGCTGTGGATTGCCTAACAACCAGGCAATCCTTGCATGTGTTGAACCTGTAGAACAGTCACGAGATCCTATATTTTTCGAGCACGCCGAAGACACTTGCCTAGCACACTGGCATGCTCGGATAACACCTTATCTGAGCGCGTTCGCTCATCACTACCGGTAATGAAAGGCACGATTCTCTCTAGCAGCTCCCGCTTCTGGTTTGGTATTCTTACTGTCAGGAGTGTTGCTAACTGATGTGTTTTTATGTGTAAATGTTTCATTTTCCATTCAGGCACTTTCCATTATTAACCATTTAAGAATACAAAATTTCGAGGCGCTCAGCATGTTTTATTACAATAACTGCAGCGCTCTTTCTATCTCAGTGAGCAGAAGCACTTTGTAGGCAACACACAGTTGCAGCTCTTGTAGTTTATGGAACATGGTAAAATCTTTAGCTTGAATATGAACGCGGTAGGCTAAATGCCTTAACCAGTCAAGCTTTGTATCTCTTCATAATTAATCGTGCAAGAGGTATAAAAAGTTAGATAGGAGGAAATGTTTGCTCAAGTAGCATGCTGCTATGGGTCCTCCAGCCGGCACGGCGCATATTCCGATCACGTATCTTGTGTAAGACAATATTTTCTTAAGAGAATAATTGTTCTGCAATACCGCAGAAAGCAGACATCAACGCGTTCCTATTTAGGCAGAAGAAGCGGGCATTTATTAGGAGTTTGCCTCGTTTACATCGTACAGGAACATTTTCCACGGCTCATATAAAGAGCAGCAGAGCTCCAATAAGAGACACTGTCTCGGAAGAAAGTGGATGCATCAACTTCACAAATGCCTTTTTGTATGTCATGTAACTGAGGAAATTTAAGGCATATTGTTTCAATGTTCAACTTAATTAGCCTTTAAAAATGTTGAACAGATGTTCGCTGCATTCATAGACTTCTGGAATAAATAACACAAGACAGGTGGAAACGCTAATACGAGATGAGTCCGTTCATTAGATTGTCAGGAGACCTTTACAGCTCTCCCGGTGAATTAAGGAAAGGCCCCCCATGTGTCTCATAATAAGCTTCACGGGTCGCTGTTAGGAATATTTACACCGCCATATTACACTGTGGTATTATACATTCTGGGGTACGTAACGCTCGCTGGTAGATGCAGAATTATTATTCAACCCATCATATGTTATTTACCTGTGCATAAAACTAACATTACTACTTTGGATCCAAGCACAGCAGCGGTGGGGAACCTTAAATCTGCCAGGGCCATTGGGATATTTAGACCATTCTGCAGGAGCCATACAAAATTAGCAACTTTAAATTTATCCTGCTATATTTAGTCAAACAATTTCTTAACTGTCATGTCTCACAACTGCTGCTCCAGATTTTCGTCATTGAATTTTGAAAAGAACTTGCAGCAGTAAGTTCTGACCGCAGATGTATATTACACTGCAGGTCTCCAGATAGAGCAGTGGTGGCGAACCCTCTCTGTGGGCACGCCCGCCGCTGTACACACACTCCAGGCTCGCCGCCACACAACCCGCCGCCGTACACACACGCCAGGCCCGCCGCCGTACACACAAGCCAGGCCCGCCGCCGGACACACACGCCAGGCTCGCCGCCGTACACACACGCCAGGCCCGCCACCATACACACCCACCAGGCCCGCCGCCGTACACACACGCCAGGCTCGCCGCCGTACACACACGCCAGGCCCGCCGCCGTACACACCCACCAGGCCCGCCGCCATACACACACGCCAGGCCCGCCGCCGTACACACACGCCAGGCCCGCCGCCGTACACACACTCGCCGCTCCTTTCTCTTGTTCAAAGGTATTTGCACCTAAAAGACGCAAATACATGTGAACAGTGCTGAGCCAGGACTGGGGCAGAGGAGTAACTGTCAGCCGCGGGTTTGACACGCAGCAGTGTAATGATGTCCTCATGTTACTGACCGCTTCACACCTCTGCCTGCAACGGGGCCATAGAGGAGCAGAGACAAACGGGCACTGGTAAGAGGTCCAATAGGAGCCGAACATGAAATGTACCTAATGTGATAGGAAGCGCAGCTGTGACAGAAGCAATATGGGGATGGGGGGCTGCTTTATTCAGTTGGACAGTGTGCATGTGTATATATTATGCAGAAGCGCAGTGTGCATGTGTATTTTGCAGAGGGGCAGTGTGTGTATTTTGCAGAGGGGCAGTGTGTGTGTATTTTGCAGAGGGGCAGTGTGTGTGTATTTTGCAGAGGGGCAGTGTGTGTGTATTTTGTAGAGAGGCAGTGTGTGTGTATTTTTTGCAGAGGGGCACTGTGTGTATTTTGCAGAGGAACAGCGTGCGTGTGTATTTTGCAGAGGGGCAGTGTGTGTGTGTGTGTGTGTGTGTGTGTGTGTGTGTATAGAGGGGCAGTATGTGTGTATTTTGCAGATAGTGTGTGTGTGGGTGTACATATATATTTTTCAGAGGGGCAGTGTGTATTTTTTTGTGTATTTTTCAAGTCTTATGTAATGTCTGCTTCAGCTCCAGGTTAACTGCTGTGTTGGCACCTTGTGATAAAGAAGTGTGTTTTGGGTTGCCGTTTGGGCACTCTGTCTCTAAAAGGTTTGCCATCACTGTCATAAGGGTAAAACACTGTTCACGTTACATTTATAGAACTCAGGAAGTACATACATCACAGGAGGGGCTGGGGACCTACCGTATATACATCACAGGAGGGGCTGGGGACCTACCGTATATATATCACAGGAGGGGCTGGGGACCTACCGTATATATACACATCACAGGAGGGGCTGGGGGCCTATATACATGACAGAAGTGGCAGGGGACCTAAATACATCACTGGAGGGGCTGAGGATATATATGCATCACTGGAGGGGCAGGGGCTTCCGATGCACGTCCTGTAGCAAATACTGCATGCGCGAGCATGTACACAGTGTCAGTGGCAATTAAAGGTCTGACACTGCAATCCAAGGGAATCAGCCCAGGGGCAGGAGAAAACGACAACATGGGCAATAAACGACTCATGGGCCGGAGGTTCCCCACCCTGAAGTAGATATTCAATTTCCATACAAATCTGCACAGGTGATATCGATTAGACACAAAAAATTACCTTTATGGAAAAATCATACTTGTTTTAAGTTCACTAAACAACATCCGCACATTAATGCGGGCAAGAAAAAAAGCGCAAACACCCAGGGCATATTTAAGCCATATTCAATCTTTATTATTATATTAGCAAAATGTGACAAATTCACAAAAATTAAACATAGTGATGCTATGAAAATGTGGGAATCTATGATTGTAACATGAAGGACATTATTAACAACTAAACAAGTTTAAACGGAGGTTAGATAGTGTTCCCACCGCCCCAATGTGAGTTTCGCCTTTTCTTCATCATCTTATTTAAGTGACAAACTTTATACTATAGAAATGTTTCATTACTGCCTTTATCTAATGCCCTTTGAGGCCCTATATTGCAGTAATGCCTTACACATGCATATTTGAAGCGTCACTTAACCATATAGGTATACTTATTTGCACTTGTCACTTTATATTTTTAAGCAATTACTGGTATATAGAAGGTGATTTTGACTCATGTATTTACTATTTATTAGTTATGTTAAAATGTATTATTTACATTTTTGTAGCATAAGGTCTATATAATATATACTGATTTTATAAATTGCTAATTTTTCAGAGTGCATTGATACAAACAATCATAGAGTCCCACATTTTCATAGCAGCGCTGTGTTATATTTTTGTGAATTTGTAGTATTTTAATATTAATAAAGATTGAATATGGTTCAATAATACTTTGGGTTTGTGATTTTTCTCGTGCCTTCATTAATGTGCAGCAAATATCGATGTAGTATAAGAGATTGTCCGTTTCAAACATTCTGATTTATACGGCTGTCTGACTGTGCCCTAACATGGAACAGTAATCCCAGAGTAGTCAAAGTCTCTCAATAAACTCTCCGGTGAAAACCCTCAAATGTGTCAGAAAAGTGAAGACATTTAAACCAGGGTGACCAAGAAGCTGCCTTTCCTTCCTGTCATACCACACTGATGCCATTGCTTTAACAGAAGCCAGTGTCTTGTGTCCTTGAGCCACAAACATGGGCCACTTTATTCAAATGCAAGAAATATCCTTCCTTAATAGATTAACGTAGAGTATTCTAAGAGCACCCAATATACATATCCAAGGAAAGAGATTTTTTACTTTGCCTTGCATCCAACTGGAAAGGATATGAAGGGATATCATGTTTGAGATGATTATTCAAATAAAAAATAAAAAAACAGTAGCAAATAGTAACAATGAATTTCTAGAATAAAAGCTTTTACCTCAATCAACAGTATAAAAGAGTTTCATAATTCAGTTTCAAGAAAACTAATAACTGCTCAGATGATCTGTATTTTATAAGTGACAAAAAAGGATGAGATTAAGTGCACTGAATGTAAATAAGGATGTTAAGTAGTGATGAACGAGCCCGTGGATGTTCATGTCCATCATGTTAGGCCGAACATTTAAAAAAAAAAAAAAGTTTGGTTCGGGTATCAGAAGACATACCCGATTTAAATGAATGGGGGCACCAAATATCCTGTGTTTTCTATGCTGTCATCTGTGACAGAGCGAGAAACAGTTGCTCTGATAGGCAATAAGTTCATTATTGCCCGTCACAGTGCAGTGGTTCCCACGCTGTCACAGATGACAAAGTGTAAGTCAGCAGCTCTGACCGGCAGTAAAAAGGAATTCATCAGCCGGCACCTGTCCAATAAATAAATAAATAAAATTTTAAAAATGCTGTAGGGACCCCTTAATTTTTGCTAACCAGCACAGGTAAAGATGACAGCTGCGAGCTGCAAGCTGCAGCCCCCAGCTGTCAGCTTTAAATTGGCTTATTAAAAATAGAGGGGTCCCATGCCATATTATTTTATTGCTTAAACTACAAAACAACAAAGTGGGGTCCCTCCTATTTTGACAGCCAGTCAAGCTAATGCAGACAGCTGGGGCCGGATATTCTCAAGACTGGAAAGGGGCCATGGATATTGGTCCTCCCCAGCCTAAAAATAGTAGCTCGCAGCCGCCAAAGTAAAGGCACACCTATTAGATTCGCCAAGTCTGACACTTTGCCCTGGTGCGGTGGATGAAAGCTTTGTCATGTCAGCTGACATCAAGCCCACAGGTTAGTAATGGAACGGCGAAAATAATCTCGGCACTCCTGGGGCCGGTGCTCAAGTAGGGCCCAAAGCCAATATAAACTATAATAGAAACTTGGAACTTGAAAAGATACATTTTTAAATATATTTCCTCTTTAATAGCAAACCAACAAAAAGTACAACAAAGCACATCTGGATTGCATGGCAACAGAGAAAGTCGGAAGAGCAAGGCAAAGCGCCAGAATTGGCACATCTAATAGATGCACCTTTTCTGGGGCGGCTGCAGGCTACTAATTTTAGCATGGGGGGATCAATATCTTTGGCACCTTACCAGGCTGAGAATACAAGCCCACAGCTCTCTGCTTTAGTTTGGCTGGTTGTCAAAATTGGGGGGACAACACGCTGTTTTTTAAAATTAATCATCTAAATAATTTTAAAAATGGGGTGGGGAACCCTATACTTTTAATAACCAGCCAAGATGCAGCCCGCAGCTGTCTGTTTTGTCTGTGCTGGTTATCAAAAACAGAGAGGGAACTCTCACCATTTTTTATTTTATTTATTGCACAGGAACCAGCTCATGAATGATCTCATCATCATACACCTGCTCTAGTTGCTATCATCAAGACGAGGCGTAGGATGATGATAGCATTTTTATCAGCTGACGCCTGTAACCGGCGGAAACCTTTCTACCATCGGTCACAGCTGCAGGCTCACACATTTTCATCTGTATGACAGTGTGGGAACTGCAGCGCTCTGACCGGTGTTAATAATAATAATAAAATAATAATCTTTATTTATATAGCGCCAACATATTCCGCAGCACTTTACAATTAAGCGGGGACATATACAGACAAATTCAATACAAGTTAAGACAATTTAAACAGTGACATTAGGAGTGAGGTCCCTGCTTGCCAGCTTACAATCTACAAGGAAATGGGGGGACACAATAGGTGAAAAGTGCTTGTTATTTCTGGTCTGGCAATTATAATAAATAGGGATTTTTATATAAAGCTGCTTGATCCGGTCATCAACCCGTGTGTTTAAGTGCAATAGTTAAGTATCAAGTGCAGTTATCGGGTGCATGGAGGGTGTGGAGAAAGATGAATAGTAGGGTGCAGATTCAGAGTAATATTTGTAAGGAGGGAACAGCAAAGTTAGTTTACTGAGTAGCTGATGTGGTAGGCTTGTTTGAAGAGATGGGTTTTTAAAGCTCGCTTCAATAGGTCGGGGCAAGGTGTCAGTCTGATCGTCTGGGGAAGTGCATTCCAGAGAGCTGGCGCAGCACGAGAGAAGTCTTGGAGACGGAGGTGCGAGGTTCGGATTACAGGGGATGTTAGTCTTAGGTCATTTGTAGAATGGAGGGCACGTGTAGGGTGATAGACAGAGATGAGAGAGCAGATATAAAGTGGTGCAGAACTGTGGGGAGCTTTGTGGGTGAGAGATGAGTTTATACTGGACCCTGTAGCGAATGGGTAGCCAGTGTAATGACTGGCACAAGATGGAGGCATCGGTGAAGCGGCTGGACAGAAACATGACCCTGGCTGCCGCATTCAAGATGGATTGTTACCATCGATAAGAGCCAGTGTTTCTCGCGTTGTCACACAGGCTGTTCACCTGCTGAACCGGTACAGTAACACGGTCTTCAGGGAGAAGCCTGTGTTCCGGGTCTGTGCACGGACACTAGATGCTCAGTACGTATCCCGAACTTTACTGTTCGGTTTGCTCATCCCTAATGTTAAGTTCTCACACTATTCAGCAGTTCATTATTAGTAACAATTTGTTAATTATTGCATAACAATAACACTGCTATACAGGCACACGGGGCAGGTTTAACTAAGCAAGCATCAGCTCCAGCTTCATCCTGGTGTACAGCCTACAGGACAAAAGCTCCTATAGAGGAAGAATTGCAGACTGACAGTTTTCAGCACTTTCAATTCAATGTTCTGTTCCTAATGTCTCCAGCAAAAGCAATATTTCAAAAATACTACTGAGAAACTAAACACTTTTTCTCCTCATGTTGAACCCCCTGTTCAGTAGAGTTGATCAGTGGGAGTCTCAGAAAACAGACCAACACTCATCCACACAATCTATAACTTATCCAAAAATGTTAAAAAGCTTATTTACCCTTTAGATGCATTTATTGTCGTGAAGATGTAATATAAAATTAAAATCTTCTACTTTATATTGGAAATCTGACTTTATTGGGTAGGTAACGGTGCATATAGAATACATGTGCATTGCACATATGTGAGCAATGCAGAATAAGAATTCATTTACTGTAACACATTATTTACAAACACAACACTAAAGGGAAATTGTCAGCAAGTTTTTGCAGCATGATGTAGGGGCAGACACTCTGATTTTTGTGATCTGTCACTTACAGTTGCTTGAGAAAATATTCTCCCCCCTTGGCATTTTTCGTGTGTTGCTACCTAACAACCTGGTACAGGCAAAGAACATGCCTACACCTGTAAACATTTGGTTTTCTTTTTATTGCGAAACAAACAACAAATAGGACAAAATAACTGAATACTTCAATTTGCATAACTATTCACCCCCTAAAGTCAGCACTTTGTAGAGCCTCCTTATTCGAAAATTACAGCTGCAAGTCGCTTTGAATAAGTCTCTATGAGCTTTCCACATCATGTCGCTTGAATTTTTGCCCATTTGACCACAGATTTTCAATTGGATTAAGGTCTGGGCTTGGACTAGGCCACCCCAAACAATTTTCATGCTTCCCCTTATACCACTCGACCGTTGTTTAGCATTAGGCTTTGGGTCATTGTCTTGTTGGAAGGTGAACCTCCATCCCAGTCTCAAATCACCGACCGACTGAAACAGGCTTTCTTCAAGAAAATCCCTGCATTTCGTATCATACATCTTCTCCTCGACTCAGACCATTTTCCGTGTCGCTGCTGCTGAAAAACATCCCAACAATATGATGCTGCCACCACCATGTATCACTGTGGGTTGTTGTGTGTGTAAATAAAGGCTTTTTACTGCTGACTCTTACATAAAGGCCACCTCTATGGAGTGGACGGCATATTGTGGTCATATGGATAGATACTTGAATCTCTGCAGCTCCTTCAAATCTTTTTTCTCTGTGCTGCATCTCTGATTAATGCCATCCTTGCCAGGGCTGAGAGTTTGGGTGGGCGGACCTCTCTTGGCAGGTTTGTTGTGGTACCATGTTCTTTTTATTTGCTGATAATTAATTTGTTGTTTTGTTTTTTTTTTAAATAACCCAACCCTGACTTGTAGTTCTCAACAACTTTGTCCCTGCCTTGTTTGGAGACCTCTTCGGCCTTCATGGCGTTTGGTAAGTGGTGCCTCTTGCTTAATGGGATTGCAGTCTCTGTGGCCTTTCAGGTAAGGAGTGTATATACTGACAGACCATGTGACATTTAGGAAGTCCATCTGTGTTCAATCTTTCACTAAGCATGTGAATAATGAAAGTTAATGGCTCCCACCAGAAACTTTTAGGAGCTTCATAGCAAAAGGGGTGAACATATATGCGAATGCCAATGTTTAGTTATTTGATCCCATAAGTTTAATTTATGCCTATTTTCTCACTTCACCCACTTCCACAGACTATTTAGTACTGATGTATCACAGACAAATCAGATTATACAAATATTTAAACACAGGTTGTAATGTAACAAAATTGGTAAAAAGATAATGGGTGAATACTTTTGTAAGCCACTGTATTGAGCTACTTGCTGTCATTTTGATAAAATCACTGTTTTGTCTGCTGCAGATCTAGCAGTTCTCAGAATGCGGAGCTGTGCATTAACCCACTCACATCACTGATTGGCAGCTGTCTTTGTACACTATTCATTAAGAGAAAACTGCCGATCAGTGCTGGGGTATGGCTGTACTACCTGGAAGAAAGCCAAGGAGTCCTCTATCCATCACCTTCTGCTGATAGAACAGTGATTTTATAAAATGCACTAAGCAGCCCAGTAAGTGACAAGGCTGAAATCAGTGTCACTGCCCAGATATTATTCGGCTAACGTATTAGGCAGAAAAGCCTTGGTGACATATTGCCTTTAATAAATGTCTGTACACTAAGTGAGCCTAACTTAGCATAAATGCTGAATTGGGTTTTAGCTACTAACAAATTGACCTATGACACAGAAAAAAATGAAGACTGATGTAGCTGGCAGCAAAAAGGTGAGTAACCAGGGTGCACTCGCCCATCCTTTGCTTACATGTCATTACCTCTATGACTGGTTCCTGCTCTGTCTGGGTAGAGTATAACCCGTATCTAATATATAATTGCCTAGAATACTACTTCCTGCAATTTGTGTTAACTTCCATGGCTTTGTCCGGAGCTAATGTCCGGAGCTAATGTCCGGAGATAAGTGACGTCACCAGTGTCCTACACCCAGGCAGAGCACAGGGGCCCCAGGCAGCATATGGGGCCCCAGGCAGAGCACAGTGGCCCCAGGCAGAGCACAGGGGCCCCAGGCAGCATATGGGGCCCCAGGCAGAGCACAGGGGCCCCAGGCAGCATATGGGGCCCCAGGCAGAGCACAGGGGCCCCAGGCAGAGCACAGGGGCCCCAGGCAGCATATGGGGCCCCAGGCAGCATATGGGGCCCCAGGCAGAGCACAGCGATATTTTGGACCACTGTGCGGTGTTTCAGACCCCCTGTGTGATGTCTGGGGCCCTGTTCTTAAGTATATTAAAGATTAAAGTAACGTATATTAAAGTATATTATAGATCAAATTTGACACGTTTATGAGCACCATTGAGTGATATACTCAAGAATGACATAATTTTTCAACATTTTATGGTTTCAAACTGTAAACACAGAGTTTTTTTTACTTCAACCAGAAAACCTTAACGGTTCATAAAAAACTTGACTGTTCAGGATATGATAAAAGTCATAGTATTCTGAATCTTTAACTTATAAAGATACCTTTACATGGGGTGATTATTGGTTCCAGAGAGGCTTTCGGCCGATAATCGTACACATGGCTGGTGACAGGACAATACAATATAAACGTTCAAAGGTAAACACTGATAACATTAAAATCTAATATATAATTGCCTAGAATACTACTTCCGGCAATTTGTGCCAACTTCCGTGGCTTTGTCCGGAGATAATGTCCGGAGATAAGTGACGTCACCAGCGTCCTACACCCGCTCAGGGTGGACAAAGATATATGCCTTCGTGGTGCGCGGCACTTTTCTGATTGGTTGCCGCCTGCCGCGAGCGACCAATCAGAAATGTGCCGTACTGTCAAGAATTGTCAAGAGCTGGTGAGTGCAGCCATTTTTTGTTCTTTCTTACTATTATTTATTAATTGTATTATTCTTACATTTGAATAAATAAAGTATATATGGATTCTAGACTCCCGATTCTTTAGAATCGGGCTGCCATCTAGTAATATATAATATTATAATATTGCCAGCAGTCCAGGGGCCATTGGTGTATTTGTAGAATTTTAAACATTTTCAAATTCTTAAAAAAAAAAAGAATAATGTCTATTTCAACGTATCTGCAGCGCCCCCACTGCCACAGGGCCAAGGGGTACCCGGTACCGGGCCTCTGAGTCTCCGCTCTGGGGTTGTCATGGTGGCTAGGCCCGGTCCGTGACCCTGCTGAGGGGCGCCCCAAATAATAGATGTGGATGGTGGAAGTGGTGGTAGTGGTGCGGTGCAGTAAATAACGAGGACACCAGGTTGCAGTCTCTTTACCTCTTTACTGAAGGCTTCTGGGTCCTCAGTCCGGAATACGGCTAACCGGGCTGCGCAAGTCCGGCCGGTCCGATGGCACCTCCAGAGTTCCCGTTGCAGGTGGAAATCTGTGCCTTCCTTCTAGCGTTTGTGTGTTGTGGTCCTCCCCTGCTGTGCTTACGGGATAGTACCCCACAACTGTTGTGTCTGTTCCTCGTGTTCCCTCACAACAACTCGATTCTGATGTTCTTCTTCTTCTCGCCCCCCAGATCTTATGGTAGGACGCACCCGTATGACGGGAAGGCTCGGAGCTCTTCCGGGACCCTAGAGTCGCCCCTCTCCAAAGGTTGCCCCCTATGTCTGCGTAGGTGATGTAGGTGAGACAGCCAGCCTATAGCTCTCTGTCCTGCCGTTGGTTTGAAGTAATGCTTAGAGCTCTGTACTTCCTCAGCGTTCCGGCCACCGGTTATTTATGCCTCAGTAGGATGTTGCCTCGGTCTAACAGCACGACTCCTACTGGTATTTCTCCCTGTTGCGTTGATCTCGTTTCTCACTCAGCACAATAAATCTCGCTTCTTGTCCTTTCTTAGGGTACCGCCGCTATGAAGTGCAGGCGCGGTCCCGTAGCTTTCTCTCTGATTGCCAGGCCTCTGTCAGGATCCCACCCCTGACAGGGACCCTACCGAATCTTCCCCTACAACACCCTCTGCCACAAGGTGTTGCCTGGTTCCAACCCAGTCAGCGTTCTCCCTAACTTCCTGCCTAACCCCCAGTTTTACCAGACTGTGAGGAATGGCCTAATGAATAGTACCCTTAGCTCCCCCTGGAGGCCAGACTGTGAAATGTATTGGTGTATGTGATACCTGGTCAGATGAACTCCTTCAGTGCCATCAGACGTACCATAGCCCCCCTTAGCGGCGGAGCCACAGTACTGCAACGACCAGGACTCTGGGGCGCTGCATATCCAAATCATTCAGATGTTTTGCCAAGAACATAATTTGCAGGACAAGTAAATGGGTTATCCAAAACTTTTTTTTTATTATTATTTTTTTTTTTTTACCAGCGGCCTAAGCACTAACAGGCAGGTAGTTGACTACCCATCTGTTCTGCCCAGCGCTATTCTCTGCCGCCACAGAGCAGTCACAGATCGATCCTGCCAACGATTAGGCCATATCATCACGTTGACAGAGCAGTGGCTTCTATTTCGCTCTGCTCAGTAGATGGAGCGGGACTGCAGATATCATGCTGACTGACAGCCGGCCCCCTGCTGGAATGACACCAGCAGTCAAGCTCCATCTACAGAGCAGAGCGAAAGAGCCGCTCTGTTGACACTGCGCAGCTGAATCGCAGGCAGAAGCGGACAGTGACCATTGTACGCCGGCGACAGGTAGTTTATAGGTCTATTGTAAAAGCAAAAAAAAAAAATAAGACCTGGCTATACCTTTAAAGTTAGTTCACTGCTTAGAGATATAGCTTGGCCCTAGCAATCGAACTGAAGTTCTAGTTGGTAAAATAGTGTTCCCCAGAATTTTCTATTCCATTGAAACAATGTGAGATGACGTTTGGATATGTTAAGTGTAAATTTATGGCCAGCATCACTATGCGCAGCTCAGATTCCTTCACTTCTGAACAAAAGTCATTTAAAAGAAATACATTTTTTTCCTCATAGATAAAATTGTCCTTTTTTGACATTTTGTAACATTTTAAGGGATCAAAGATGTTGTGGTAAGCGATCCATGACACCCCCTTAATAACTCCAGCCTAAACCTGCTAGCTGCTGATTTCATCTGAATAAGTGCTTGTCATTTTATGTGCCATCATTTAAATTACTACTCCTTTCATGCTTTCTGGACAAGCAAAAGATCACAGTGAGTGCGAGAAAGCCTTGTAGCTCATAAACCTAAGGACAGACTAAAACCCGCATAAGCATTCCATCATAAAATTTTGAATATCTCAACATTGACACATGACTTCATTTAATAATGATCAGTAAGCCATTACTTTGATTATACTCGCCATAAAAGCCTCAATGCAATGGTATCGAACATTAACAAATACATATTACTTAGGTAAGGCTTTTCTTCAGCCATTAAAAGGATGCAGGAAACCACTCCACACATCCTGAGTGCCTCCAATACTGGAAATTACTCGGCATAATATTCCTGGTGTACTCACCCAAGAACTTGATCATGTCCTAAGCCCTTTATTAACGCTGAAAAGCAGTAATCCATGCTGATTAATAAAGGATAAATGAATTGTGTAGAGTCTTCTTTATGCATATGCCATGTAAACTTGGACTGACCAGTAACCAATGTCACAAAATTGTGAAACCAACTTCAACACAAAATTTATACTGAGAATAATAAAAAATATATATAATAATCTGAAAAATTCCAGGTTTAGAAAAAAAATCTACATATGGCATGGAATGGCTGAGAGAACCATAGTTGTGAAGCTGGTAAGCCAAGGTTGCAAATGTACTTAAAAAAAAAAAAAAAACTAAATGTAATGTCCCAACATTGGGGACTACATTACTATTTTTATGATATTATCTGCACTTGGAATATGCCTTCGATCAATAGACTGTTTTACGGTGTGGTATGCAACACACGCTAAGCGTTAACCTCACCACTTAGCTGGGTGCTACGGTTAGTTGGGTGAAGCTTCCTTCATAAAAAGCTGCAGCCATGGCTGTTAGCTGGAGTTGCAGCAGTGAAGCAGCCTCAGCAAGGTTGTAGGAGAACAGCTTTCTCCCAGCTCCAGTAAGCCGGCACAGCAGAACTATCTAATGAAAGTATAGTGCAGCATTTCTATTTTACGCCTGTATAGGAAGGAGCCTGATCGGCTCTGAAACGCGTAGTGCAATTAAGGATCAGACTTGCCTCGTATCTCCGTCTCCTTGGCAGCACTCACCCAGTCCGTTTTTTTGCTCCACATCACCTATCCACAGTCCCAGTACCGGCGGACCCAGAATTTGCAGCTGACTGACCGAGTCTCTAAAACACGAGCAACAGAGCTGTGCCTGGCTTGCACAACGCAAACACGTGAGTGTAACAGCTCACAGCTTACCAGCATATCCCATGGTCTATCAGCACTAGGAGTGCTCTTTCTGCTCCTCTTACAGTCCACAGAATGCGCCCGACTGGGCTAGGACTCAGAGGCCCGCGGAAGGACAAGAAGTAAAGGACTACAAATATAATGACACATAGAGGGCACTGCGATCTCGAGGCCTACTAAAGGTGTATCAACCCAATATAGACAAGAGGATATTTCAGGGAGAACAGGTGTTTAGTTTAGTCTTCCAGTTTAACCACTCTGCTGTCTACTGCATTCCTATTTATCCCAGTTTGCCTGCTTCTGCTATTAACTAATATTACTGGAACTTGTCTCAAGCAACGTGCCCCTGTGATGAGAAGACTTGTAACCAACAAGTCTTTGTGCCACCAACTGCTGTTATCAACTTGCTGCATTAAAGCAAAGTTTACTTTTGCTTTACACCACTGCTGTTCTCCTCTCCACACCACCATCATGGGATGCACCGCTAACCATCCAGCCATGTCACCGTCAACGCCACACATTCACAACCATATGCCCACCACTGTGTCAGTGCACCCAGGCAGAGCCACCACCCATGACCCTGGGGGATCCGACCCGCGCCCGATGTACTGGGCTCTCTGCACACTGCAATTGCACTGTATCACGATTTGTTTCCTTTTTTATTTTTAATAATGTCCTTAGATTGAAGAACATACAATCTATTTTTATTATTATAAAACAGACCTAACCTTTTCTAAATTCTAGAGTAAAAAATAATATATTTTAAAATATTAGCATCAGATTAGATCAATTACAAAGTCCTGGTGGGAATATTATTTGGGAAGTTGGATAAACCGGTTTGTAGTGTTAAAGAGACAGTAGGGCGCACAGAAAGAAATAGTGGGGAAATGAAATCTTCATAGATTTAGTATAAATTAGGGGTAGAGGATTTGTCTAATTTTTGACAAATATTATTATTATACCACCATTTATTCAATTCTGTTACCGCTTTAAATTAATGTGTAAGGCCTGAGCTATACTGCAACACTTTTTTGTGCTACTGATAGATTTTCACTATTTAGCTACAGATTTAGTCCAAAGCAATACAATGAATGGTATGCAATTGGGTGGACTGCAGCTGCCAAATAATGATTCAAATTAATCAGCAGCACTCCAAAAAGTCAGGACTAATGAAGAGAAACGATTGGTAAAGGTAAAAAGCTCAGCATATAATACAATCAGAACTCATGCATTAGTGCCAGCACACTGCTTTCAAAGTTTGACGGGAATCTGTCAGTAGGATCAACCCTCCTAAGCTGTCTATGTGGGCATGTAGGTCATGGGACGCTGAATAAAATGATACATTGATATCTCAGATCCTATCAAGAACCCCATTTTTTTCTTGATATGTAAATGAGCTGTTAACATCTATGGGCCAGAAACAGATCTTCATGAAATTCTGCCTCCAAAGCTCATTTTTAATGAACAGGGGTTTTACCAGTGTGAGACATGCAATGACTGATAGTCTGTTCTACCGATCCCAAAATCTCACACTGGTAACGCCTCCTTTCATTAACCCCTTTCTGACATCCGGCATACGCCAATGTCAGACTCCACCTGTTTGGTGCGGGTTCCAACGCTGAGCCCGCACCTTCCTGGGCACATGACAGCTGATCTGTACAGCTGACATGTGCCCACAACAGCCGCGGGTGGAATCGCGATCCACCCATGGCTATTAACTACTTAAATGCTGCTGTCAATCTCTGACATCAGCAATTATCTCGCACTTACTGGAAGAGCGTCACAAATCTCGCCCATTGGTGACCCTGAAACATGATCACGGGTCACTGACGGGTTGGCATGACAACCAGAGGTCTCCAGCAGACCTCTATGGATGTCATTGCCAGATTTCTATGAGCACCACCCAGTGGTCAGCACTCATAACATAGTGAGCATTTCTGTTACACACAGGAAATCTGATCATTGCCTGTGTGTAGCAGAGATCAGAGTACTGCAACTACTAATCTCCTATAGAAACTATTGAAGCATGCAAAAATTAAAAAAATTTTTTGGAAAAATATAAAATAAAATAAAAAGATATAAACGTCCAATCACCCCCCCCCCCCCCCTTTCGCCCCATTCAAAATAAAACAATTATCATACACATATTTGGTATTGCTGTGTTCAGAATCACCCAATCTATCAATGTAAAAAAAAAAAAGAATTTACCCGATTACTAAACGGCGCAACGATAAAAGAATTAAAAACGTCAGAATTCCTTTTTTTGTTGCCGCTACATTGCAATAAAATACAAGAACAGGCGATCAATCAAAACATCGTGTCTACACCAAAATGGTATTAACAAAAACGTCAGCTCGGCGGGCAAAAAATAATTTTACCAAAGTTTGGATTTTTTTTTCGCCACTTAAATAAAAAATAACCTATATATGTTTGGTGTCTTTTAACTCATAATAACCTGGAGAATCATAATGGCCGGTCAGTTTTAGTATTTAGTGAGCATGGTAAAAAAAAAAAAAAAAAAAAAAACACACAAAAAAACAACTGTCGAATTGCACTTTTTTTGCAATTTCACTGCACTTTGAATTTATTTTCCCAGTTTCCAGTACACAATATGTCAAAACCAATGGTGTCCGTCAAAAGTACGGCTTTTCCCGCGAAAAAAACAAGCCCTCACATGGCCATTTTGACTGAAAAATAAAAATGTCATGGCTGGGAAGAAAGGGAAAAACGAAAAAGCAAAAACAAAATACCTCTGGTTGTGAAGGGGTTAAAAATATTATCTGGATGCAGATTCTTAGGGTCCGTCCCATAGATCTTAACAGCTCATTTACATAAAAGAAAAACGTGGAATAAGACATCGGATTGCAGGTATCATTTTATTCAAATTTCTATTATCTGCACGCCCATATAAATGGCTTAGGAGGATTTATCCTATTGGCAGCTTCCCTAGATCATTGGCCAAAACAGAATAATCTAACTGTATGACATATATCCTTTGTGGTTTTCCTCGCACCCCCATAATATGGACACAGATACTGTATGTTGCCCTTTCTCACCAGTTGCTTGCAAAGAATGTTCACGACTATCATTGATGACCAATCCTTAGGATAGGCCATCAGTATCAGATTGGTCGGTGTCAGACACCTGGCACCCCCGCCGATCAGCTGTTCTCGGTTCAAATCAATAAGAGATGGATGTGCAGTACCTGGCTGAGGCCACTACCAGAAGGTGGAGCAGCTCCATAATTGAGCATTACCGGGCAGTGGCTGCCAACACCAAGAACAGCTGATCGGCAGGGCAGCCGAGTGTCAGACCCTGATCGATCAGACATTGATGACCTGTCCTGAGGATAAGTCACCAATAATAATGGACAACCTCATTAATCTGGACCCACAACGCATCAAACACCACAAGGTTTGAGGGATTACCATTTTTCAAATCAATATCAAGTCCCAAATTATTGGATTACTGAATCATTGGGTTAATAAATGACAGTCCACATTATTCAGATGGCTGAACGACTGTCATGGATACTAGTAATGCGAGCAATCCAACGACACTCAGAAAACAATCTTCAGAACTCAGACAACAGCTCGGAGATTGTACAAATTACCAATTAAAACTGTTAAATCCTGAATAAAATCCAGTAAACTGCAAACATATTAGCTCTCATTAGCATGAGGAAAAAGGATTTCAGCACTGGAAATTAAACTCAATCTGATGTAAACACTTTGTTTTCCCACTTGATGTTATGCCAAAAAAGGATAGCTGTCTAAAACATCTTTGTGAGAAAAGGCAAAAACCCAGGCGTGCTAAACACTGGTGGCCCAGCTCAGAATGCTAAACAGAGGTGAAGTGCGTGGAGATCCAGTGATAAGGACTCCTTCACATTCTCCAGCCTGGAAGCCAATGCATCCAGCCCTCTACAGCTGGGAAAGCTGGCAGGCAGGACAGGCGCTAGCTACAGCCAGTAATATTCAAGAGGAGCAAATCGGACAACTCATACATTTCTCAAAGTGTCCTCTCACACATCTTCTAATAAAATAATTCATCAACAACAACAAAAATCAAATGCAAGAATACAAAATACTGGAAATAACAGATTGCGTCATCTCAGGAGAGGTCTGATCGCAGCAATAACTTACAGAGAGCAGCTTCCAGGTTATGGATCGGACAGGTTTCGGGATTCCAGACCAGCTCAGCTTCCTCAGCTCATCTGTAAGAAGACACAATGCAGAGTAAGCATCCAGAAAAGGAGCCATCGAGAAACCCCTTTCCAGGTGTATTTACCTATAGAGTCCAAGGCTAAGCTCACACTAGGCGCTTTTGCAGCTTTTTTTTTTTCATGTGTTTTTTAATGCAAATTTTCAGCTGTGTCTTACAGTACCAGCTAGGTCTATGAGATTTCAGAAATCTTATGCACACAGTTTGGGGTTTTTTTGTCATCAGGATTTAGTGCTTTGCACGTTTTTTTGCACAATGTTGCACGTCACTTCTTTCGGTGCTTTTACAGCGTTTTTCAACCACTGAAATGAATGGGTGGTGAAAAAACGCTGGGAAAAAAAGCACCAAAAACGTAGTTATCAGGTTTTACTGCATTTTTGTGCCAAAACCTCATGCTACAGAATAGGACTTTTTTGTTTCAACAATATACTTTATCAGCATGCACAAGAGACAAATGTAGCATGCCAAAACCGCAGCAAAGAAAACATGATTTTTTTACTGAAGGTAATTTCCTGCCAGGTTTTGCTGCAGAAAAGAAACCCCTAAAAAAACACCTAGTGTGAACTTACCCTAAGGCAGCATTCACACATCCATGTGTTACCATCCAAGGGAAATTGATTTTTTTTCTCAGGTGTCATCCTAGTTGTATCAGTTTTTCTCATCCTGTTTTTTTCTCTGAAGCAGATAAACAAGGAGGGGGGCACTGCTAGACCTAATATTAACCAACAGGCCAGACCGCATATCAAATATAAGGGTCGGGGGTCACTTGGGGAATAGTGATCACAACATAATAAGTTTTCATGTCTCCTTTAATAAGATGTGTAGTAGAGGGGGTGACAAGGACACTAAACTTCAGGAGGGCAAATTTCCAACGGATGAGAGAGGATCTTGGTGCAATTAACTGGGACGATATCCTGAGACATAAAAATACACAAAGAAAATGGGAGACATTTATTAGCATCCTGGATAGGACCTGTGCACAGTATATACCGTATGGGAATAAACATACTAGAAATAGGAGGAAACCAATATGGCTAAATAGAGCTGTAAGGGGCGCAATAAGGGACAAAAAGAAAGCATTTAGAGAATTAAAGGAAGTAGGTAGTGAGGAGGCATTAAATAAATACAGAAAATTAAATAAATTCTGTAAAAAGCAAATCAAGGCAGCAAAGATTGAGACAGAGAGACTCATTGCCAGAGAGAGCAAAAATAATCCCAAAATATTCTTTAACTACATAAATAGTAAGAAACTAAAAAATGATAGTGTTGGCCCCCTTAAAAATAGTCTGGGTGAAATGGTGGATGAGGATGAGGAAAAAGCCAATCTGCTAAATGACTTTTTTTCATCAGTATTTACAAAAGAAAATCCCATGGCTGCCAATATGACTAGTGATAAAAAATCCCAATTAAAGGTTACCTGCTTAACCCAGCAGGAAGTACGGCGGAGTCTAAAAATCACTAAAATTTACAAATCTCCGGGCCCGGATGGGATACACCCCCGAGTACTGCAGGAATTAAGTACAGTCATTGATAGACCATTATTTTTAATCTTTAAAGAGTCCATAATAACAGGGTCTGTACCACAGGACTGGCGTATAGCAAATGTGGTGCCAATATTCAAAAAGGGGACAAAAACTGAACTCTGAAATTATAGGCCAGTAAGTTTAACCTCTACTGTGGGTAAAATCCTGGATGGCATTCTAAGGGATACTATACTGGAGTATCTGAAGAGGAATAACCTCATGACCCAGTATCAGCACGGGTTTACTAGGGACCGTTCATGTCAGACTAATTTGATCAGCTTCTATGAAGAGGTAAGTTCCGGACTGGACCAAGGGAGCCCAGTGGATGTAGTGTATATGGACTTTTCAAAAGCTTTTGATACGGTGCCACACAAAAGGTTGTTACATAAAATGAGAATAATGGGAATAGGGGAAAATATGTGTAAGTGGATTGAGAGCTGGCTCAGGGATAGGAAACAAAGTGTGGTTATTAATGGAGCACACTCGGACTGGGTCGCGGTTAGCAGTGGGGTACCACAGGGGTCAGTATTAGGCCCTCTTCTTTTTAACATATTTATTAATGAAGAAAGAAATAGAAATTCTTAATGTCCTAATCCATTCATTATATTTATTAATGACCTTGTAGGGGACATTCAGAGTAGAATTTCAATATTTGCAGATGACACTAAACTCTGCAGGGTAATCAATACAGAGGAGGACAATTTTATATTACAGGATGATTTATGTAAACTAGAAGCTTGGGCTAATAAATGGCAAATGAGCTTTAATGGGGATAAATGTAAGGTCATGCACTTGGGTAGAAGTAATAAGATGTATAACTATGTGCTTAATTCTAAAACTCTGGGCAAAACCGTCAATGAAAAAGACCTGGGTGTATGGGTGGATGACAAACTCATATTCAGTGGCCAGTGTCAGGCAGCTGCTACAAAGGCAAATAAAATAATGGGATGTATTAAAAGAGGAATAGATGCTCATGAGGAGAACATAATTTTACCTCTATACAAGTCACTAGTTCGACCACACTTAGAATACTGTGCACAGTTCTGGTCTCCGGTGTATAAGAAAGACGTAGCTGAACTGGAGCGGGTGCAGAGAAGCGCGACCAAGGTTATTAGAGGACTGGGGGGTCTGCAATACCAAGATAGGTTATTACACTTGGGGCTATTTAGTTTGGAAAAACGAAGGCTAAGGGGTGATCTTATGTTAATGTATAAATATATGAGGGGACAGTACAAAGACCTTTCTGATGATTTTTTAATCATAGACCGGTGACAGGGACAAGGGGGCATCCTCTACGTCTGGAGGAAAAAAGGTTTAAGCATAATAACAGACACGGATTCTTTACTGTAAGAGCAGTGAGACTATGGAACTCTCTGCCGTATGATGTTGTAATGAGTGAGTCATTACTTAAATTTAAGAGGGGACTGGATATCTTCCTGGAAAAGTATAATGTTACAGGGTATATATATTAGATTCCTTGATAAGGCGTTGATCCAGGGAACTAGTCTGATTGCCGTATGTGGGGTCGGGAAGGAATTTTTTTCCCCATGGTGGAGATTACTCTTACCACATGGGGTTTTTTTGCCTTCCCCTGGATCAACATGTTAGGGCATGTTAGGTTAGGCTATGGGTTGAACTAGATGGACTTAAAGTCTTCCTTCAACCTTAATAACTATGTTACTATGATATTATTTTATCCTTTGATTCTTAATATATGGCCACGTTCACGCGTTCAGTATTTGGTCAGTATTTTACATCAGTATGTGTAAGACAAAATCAGGAGTGGAACAATCAGAGGAAAAGTAAAATAGAAACACGTCACCACTTCTGTATTTATCACCCACTCCTGGTTTTGGCTTACAAATACTGATGTAAAATACTGACCAAATACTGAGCGTGTGAACATGGCATACCAGTTTAAAAAAAAAAAAAACAGATGGAACTAGGAAGAAACTTTGACATAGAAAGTCAGTCTTCGTAGTTTCATCCATGTCTCCATAGCCATTGATTGTTGAATATCACCTCCAGAGAAAAAAGCTCTAAGTCTCATGGACCTGATTAAACTGATGTTATAAGTCAGTGTGATGTTCGAGAAAAATAAAGGCCGGCACCAGCACACTACATGGATGTATGTAGCCTAATGCTGACACAGGGCAAATGTAGACTACAGAGGCTTAAAACCGATCACAGTAGTTCACGCGGTTTGATAAATATGGCTGTATTAGACTGTATAGTCTAAGTTTGCATAACGCATTATTAGATTACTTTTACACCACACGTACGTTCCAAAAATATGATGCATGGTATCACATTTATTTTTCTGATATACCATGCCCCTTTGTCAGACAAGGCACCGAAGGTGGCAAAAACACAATACCAATGATACAAGGCATGAAAGACACTTGTATTCCTGCACCAGAATACTCGCACAATTAGATGTATAATATGCCCAACAAGTTGCAGTACACAATGCGGGAAGAAGCACTTCAAGACATTTATCACTGGTTCCATAACATCAATACTAAAAAACACCAGTGCACACTGATCGGAAAAAACAAAACAAAAGGTTTATCATATGACATCCCTCTCCGCTTCTATGTCTCTACTACCAACCATCCTGCAGCTGTTGCCTTGTACATGTAGCTGCTCTATCCGTTGAGTACACATTTATTTTGTCCCCCTGATCTCATCCCAGAGCCTTCCTTTACACACCTCATATAGCTTTATTGGTGCCAGTCAGTGATTCTCCATCCCCACAAATACAAGGACTTTATCATCTGTTGACCCCAGGTCTAAACCCCTTGATCAACTGCTGTATAGTAAAGTACTGAAATGAAATCAATTTATTCAAAAAATATCATAACTGCAATAATATTATGTTGTGTTTTTATTTAGACCAATTAGCCTTTTTTCTCCTAACACTGTACCACACTTTATTTTTCCTTTGTCCAAACATACAGTGGCACACAGACGCACAGTTACTGTGCTGTATTCATCATTCACCTTTGACAAACAGCCTCTATATATTTGTGCAAATACGAAAAAGCTGTCACTCCATGGTGATGGGGGCAGGAGGAGGAATGGGGTGGGCTTCTCCTGATCAGTACAGCAGAGTCAGGACTACTGCAATCTATTTCAGTTGATATTAACCAAACGTCCACCACACTCGGTTATTATAACAGAAGTACCCCATGAGAAAGCAACAAGCGAAACGTGAGTCGGGGTGTCGCGGAGGGCCTTGTAATAATTACACTATGGGTAAGCATTAGACATTTCTCATATTTATCAATATTTACAACCTTGTCTTTAAGAATACTGGCAGCTCAAAATATATATTTGAGTAGACACGGACTTCTGTGACTATATATGTAGATACTCTTCCCATTGTGTATCTTATTGGAGTCTTAATTGACCATTTACTACCCTGACGTCTTCGCTCTTCACTTGATTCTTTTGAATTCCTTTTGAAATAATTTTTTAATAATCTTTGGTGTTCATTTGTAGGCAGGTATAATAGGTGTGAGGTGTAATTAGGTTATAGGGAGAAAGTATCAGGCCAAGTAAAGCTAGAATAAGCACTGCTGTAAAGCTACAGATTGTACCGTATTTCACTGACTGCAGACAAGTGCCAGGGCATTCTAACATTAATCATACATAATGCCAACAGTACAGAAGACAAGCTTCCCCCCTTAAATACCAATTTTACCTGCTGTTTATACCCCAAGCCTAAAGTGTTTATGACAATGCAATGCTCATTTTCCATGAATTGCTTTCATTTCCCAGCAACATTTTTAGAAAATACAAGGCTCCTCATACAACAGCCCAAAGATGCATCAAATTGCTTCAATTACAAGAAAAAATATTTGCAATCCCATCTCTATAAAGAGTTTAGAGAGCCAGTAAATATCCTGAAAGTTCTGGAAGATGGATGGAGATGTGAAATGACTGTGCTCAATATGCTAGAAATGCTGTTTAGTAGTAAACAGAAAAAAGACTCCTATCCTCTGCTAGATTCTAAATGGCTCTGCAGGAATTATTTATTTTTCCACCGCTGCTGTATAGCATGCCCATATTTTACTGGGCATTGTGTGAAGCGCTCTTATTTATGTCGGAAGCTTCTCCTTCCCTAGCTGGAACTCTTATTATGTTCACCTGCATGCTCATATAAAATACCTTTCTATGAGCAGCAGAAAATATCTGCAATAATTGGCAGTGAACACATCAACCAACCGCAAGACTTTAGGGCCTTAACAAGAGAGAACATTATGTAGTAAAATAACCAATTACGCAGGCATTTTGTCTAGCGGAAAATTTTACACTAGGCCAATAACGCCCTTCTTCGGAGTCCTGTAAAGAAAGCACGGATCTAGCCAGAGCCTCATGGGCTTTCAACCGGGGAACACAGGTTCAAGATCACTCTAATGTTACAATAAACAAGTCCGTCAGTCCCCGCTCCCAAGCTGCAGGTACTAAATGACAATTTCCCAGGCGCAAGAATAAATTGTGCCAGAGCCGTTCATACTGCATTAACCACACTGAAAGTGCAAAATACAAATGGCATTCAACCTTCAAAATACCATTAGAAAATGACTTCTGCAAATAGCCTACCTATATATATAGAAAAAAGCTGGATACCATAGACCTGTGATGGCCAACCTTTTAGAGGCAGAGTGCCCAAACTACTATCCAAAACCCATTTATTTAATCGTAAAGTGCCAACATGGCAATTTAACCTGAATACTGAAGTTTTAGATTAGAAAAACAACTTGTACCATTAGGACGATAGAGAGTCTCTAGCAAAGAGCTTGTAAGCGCTGCCCTCCAAGCCTAAGACACTAGCCAGCGCTTGTAGTGGAGGTCTGTTCTTGAGAATGGAGAGGATTTTTAATCAAAAGTAAAATTGCAAAGCGGTTTGTTTCTTACAACCTCTTTGCAATGGTAACCCTTTATCATGTTGAGAACAACCCTTTAAGGTAGGGATGCCAAACTCAAATACACAGAAGGGCAAAGTTAAAAGCTTGGACAAAGTCACGGACCAACCTTGATATTTGTTAAAAAAAAAATAAAAGTCTACAATTGAGGAAGTTTTTCCTCATCAAATAAAACCATTAACTTTTGGAATTATATGGAATAATATAATATGTTATGTAAGAGCAGTAAAGAGCATATGGCAGAATGGCCTAATTTAAATATGTAATAAAGGATAAAAAAAACACTTCAATAAAACAGATAATAAAGAATGATGCAAACAAAAGTGTTCCCAAACACAGTATGATACCCCTATAGTGAAATCCTCCTCCACCCGCCCCAACACCGATCTGTTCTCTTCATATATCACAGTCCTACCTGTGGGCATGCGCGCCATCTCCTCAGTAATAACGGTGCCCCACCCCCTCCTCAGCACGCGCGCAGACTGATGGGGCGTCACGCAAGTAAAGGAGAGTGGCCACGGCACAAGTGATGAGTGAGATGGCAAGCACGCTGAGAAGTGTTGTGGCGGCGCTAGTGCTGAGGAGAAAGCATGAGTGCCCATAGGGAAGGCTTTGCGTGCCACCTTCTGGCACGTGAGCCATATGTTCCCCACCGCTGCCATAGACAAACATCCAAGAACAAAAGTGAAATAAGAACTTTAAATGTTGTTTCCAATCTTTAGGGTATGTGTCCACTGTCCGGATTTACGGCGCCTTGGACAGAGAGGAAAACCCGCTCCGCCCAAAGCGCCACCCCCTTCTGTACGCGCGGTGATTCCGGATGTGTTCATTGCACACATCCGGAATCTCCGCACCCCACACATAGGGCCCTGTGATTTACCTTGCGGCGGCGCAGTGTCGCCACAAGGTAAACAGACATGCTGCATTCTAAAAAGACGCGCCGCATGTCTGGAAACACAGGGCCGCCGGATGCGTATTTGCAAGCATAGTGGAGACGGAATTTCATAAAATCCCTTCCACTATGTTGTAACATCTGGACGCTGCAGGGTGAACGCTGCGGTTGTATGCAGCGTTCAATCCACAGCTAATCCGGATGTAAACCGGCCCGTGGACACATACCCTTAGAAGTTATTACCAATCTCTAGGATATGCTGATCAGTGGAGGTCTGAAAGTTTAGACCCTCACCAATCCCGAGAAAGGGGCTCTGAAAAATCACGTGTGAATGGAGTGGTGGTCAGACATGTACAATACCTCTCCACTCATTCTCTATATATGGTTGCTAGGAAAATCCAAACAATGTAGATAGCTATCTCCAGGAATGTAATATAGAAAATGAATGGATCAGTAGTGCGCATGTTTGGCCACCACTTCTTTCAGAAGTGGCATCTCAAAGCCCCATTCGGACCCCCATGAATCAGCATATTACAACATATCCTATGGATAGGCAATAACTTCTAATGATGGGAATAACTCTTAAAAGACTTGTGCACATGGGACATTTCTGCAGCAGACCCCGCAAAATCTGTGGAAGTAATTACCATTGTGGGAATCATTACTGAAACGATGTGGGTAAAGGAAATCTGTCAGAAGGTTTTTGCTATCTGAGAGCAGCCTGATGTAGTTAAAGAGAAGATGAATCCAACGACTTATCACTTTGTTTACTGGGTGCAGCCATTCTGACACAATCAGAGCTATAATCAGAGCTTTTAGATTTTGAATGAAGCAGAGCTGAGAAAGCTAGCCCCGCCCACATCAGGCTCTGTATGTACTAAATCCATAGGCAGTGAGCTGCTTATCACAGGAGGGGGGAGTAGCTGGATTAATGTAGTCCAACAATATTATTCTCTTAGTGATAAATCCTTCACAGTTCGTAAACTACAGCACACACTTTGACAAGTGACACATCCCTGATTCTGTATTTCAACCTCTATCTCCTGCTGCCTTTAGATTGCATAGCAAAAACCTGTAGATCGTTGCCCTTTAATCCTCACATTCCACTCGTTTCCCCCGGAAACAAGCTGATGATTCCATATCTGCAGTGCTGCTCAGCTTGCTCTGTGGATATTCTCTGCAGCACATGTATGAGCGGCAATTGAATTCCATGCACAGCACTTCTACGGCAGTACAAACGCCTCATATGCATCCTACGTACACATTCCCTCCGGCTATATTTACTGCTGCAGTTTCTGCTACAGAAAATATGTTGAAATAATTTCAACAAAATAGTTTTGGTAGCAGATACATGGATTTATGCAGATGAACAGGTCAGTTGCAGGAAATGTTACAATAATCTGCAGATTAGAGGAAATTGTCACATTTGTGTCTGGAGACCCAAGACCCCTTTTCACTAACAATAACTAACAACATTTGTCAGTACAACACGTGGGGATCTTCATGGTGAATGTCATGTTTTCCAATGCATCCATGCCCAGATTTTGTATGAAATATGTGTATACAATACCCATGCTCAAACGCAAATAATAGTATACAGACTTTAGGTTTAGATATCATATATGATATAATATAATAAGACTGGTGTACAAATGAAAAACGTTAACAAGTGTTTGTGCACTGAGACTTCGCTTCATGGACTACAATGTCTACTCATAAGAGTAAAGCACATGAAGACACAGATGACCTCTGAGAAGGAGTAGTCTACACATTGTGGATATTTTCCTTGGAGGGGTTGTCCAGGATTACATTTTATTGACATATAGGGTTGCAGCTTTAAAAATAAACAAAGCTACACTCGGCTTGCCCAGGTCCAGTGGTGCTGCTCCGCTCCTCATCCTGCATCAATGATGTCACAATTACAGCGTCCATGATTGCCGCTACCAATACATGGGCCCAGTGCCTCGAGTAATTGGCTGCAGCAGGGAAGTGTGCAGGAACTAACATGTCATGGGTATAAAATAAAAAGCTGGGGCTGTAATACTCAGAAAGTTTCCTGCAAAAAGAGATAGACATGAAATCAGCCCTTTATCTGACCTATAAATAAGTTTATTATATACAGTATTTCTAAAAAGAAAAAAAACTGAACATAGTGCCAATCTTTACAAGGTCTGTATGCCAGCAAGGCTTAGTTACTATATTCACAAGATTAACCCCAAATTAACATAATATAGTAAAAACACCAGCATGCCTTGCAGTAGCCTGGCCCAGGGTTTCGCCTTGTGGGCCCAGATGCCCCAGCTAAGGCTGGGAAGCAAAACCTTGGGTCAGGCTTGTGCAAGCTATACCTCTGCTTTTAATGTGTTTACTGATTTGGGGTTTTAATCTTGGGAATATATTGAATAAACCTTGCTGGCATCCAGGCCTTTTAAAGGTTTTGTACTAAGGTCAAATTTATCTCTTAAAACATTGAAATCCCACAAAAAAAAAAAAAAAAAAGAAGGAGAATGGCGCAAAATCAAATTTCATCAAAAGTGTGCATGTAACCAGAGGAAGGCAATGACCAGAAAACGGGCATCTAAGAGCATTCCCTCCAGGTGAAGAAAATACAAATCCTGGTTGGACAAATAAGGCAACTTAGAGCGGTCAGGCGTTTTGGTTTTTAGAATTACAGGTTTGGGAAATACATTTTAGACTCCGGTTCCCGACCTTTGCCCTCTCTGTTACCTGCTCCAGGGTCTGGATGATATATTCTCGCACATGTAGAATGCAGACCTGCATGATCCTTAGTTACCTCAAGGAGTGCAGGAAAAAGAACTTTTTGAAAATGCACATTTGAACATATTTAAAGCAAATTTATAACATGTATGTGTCAATTCGTAGTAAGAAAAGGATCCATCAAAAGCTGAAAAAGGTATCCCTATAGGTGTGCAGCAAGACAGAATGTTCTAAATATGTCAGCATCAGAGGCAGGACAGCCCATCTGATTATCATTCTGCAAAACTAGATCCACATCAATATTCATGGCTTTCGCCACACTACATTAAACAAAGTAAGGTGTGTAATAGACCGTGAAAAAGGCTAAACACCATTTATCTCTATCCAAAGGAAATTCACCCTGTTCCACTACAGTGTAATCCTTTTTAAGTCTTCAGATTTCGCCACACTCAGAAGTATGCAAAGAACCGCAAAGAATATACGTCTAGGCTTACAGAGACTGTGCGGTAGAATAGGAGCTAAAAGCTAGCATGGAACCTCACCTTATTTTAGTGTTCTCCATGTGCTTTGCAATGAAGGTCAGAATCAAATGATTTGACTTCAGCCACATCAAGGACATACCGTCCAGATCAATCACGGGATGAATCTGCTGTGTATAAGCAATGCTAAGCGGCTGAATATGTTGAACAACCTTTATGAAGATAAATCACTGATGCCCTAACAATTAAAATTCCTTTCTTTCTACCAGACAACTTAAAGGCAAGGTTTCGCTTGACTTTTCTTTAGCAAGAGTATATGCCTAAACTACAAACATGTTACAAACTAGAGAAACATGGAAGTGAAAGGGTAAAACGGCCTATATATCAAGGCTAGTAAAGCTCCAAATATAGATACAGCTATAAAACAGTGGAAATTCACCCCTTCCTGACCAGCAATTTATTTTTCAGTTTTACACTTCTATTTTTGTTTTTAACCCCTCTCCTTCTTGCGAAAGGTATAACGTTTTTATCTTTGTCGACCTATCTATATGAGAGCTTATTTATTTGTGGGCTGAGTTGTATTCAATGACACCTAACACCATACAGTGTACTGGAAAATAGAAAAAAAAATCCCAAGTGTGGTGAAATGTTGAAAAGTGACAAGATTCCGCCATTGCTCTTTAGGTTTAGTTTTTAAAGTGATCACCATTTGTTAAAAATGACCTGGATATTATTTCCCCGATCTGTAGGATTATGCTGATAAAAAAACAAAAACTCCATACGTATGGTATGTTTGCCGGTGGCGAAAAAAAAACGCAAAAAAAAAAAAAATAGGAGTGCGCGGCCTGCAACTTTTTTTATTTTCTGTTGATGAACCTTTGCGTAAGCCTGTTTTTAGCTTGGAATCTGATGGCATTTATTGACCTCATTTTGGGCATATACAACATTTTGAACACTCTGCACTGCATTTTTCAGGGAGCTGAGGAAACCTGCAATTGTGGCATTTTGACATATTTTCCTCATTACGGAATCTACCATAGATTTTAATTAATATATTTTGATAGCTAAGACTTTTTTGGAAGTGTCGATACCATTTTTTAAAACTATTATTAATGGAGGTGATTCACATTTTTTATATATTTACATTTTGTCTTCTATTTTTATACCGGTATCGGTTGATACTCACATGCTAATTTCCCCACTGCTGCTCTGGTCACCCATGCAGGCATCACCTTTGGGGACACTGACTGGCTAAAGTGGGCAGTGAATAGTCAGCAAGCCATGAGTACAGTGCAGCTAAAGATTGTTGGGGACAGCCAGGAATAGACATTGAATGGAGCGGAAATGCACATGTTCAACCTCTGCTCCATCCGGGTAAAGTTCTGTAGAGCCCAATTCGTGGGATCGCTGGAAGTATCAGCAGTTGGATCCCAGAAATTAGTAAGCTATCCCCAATTCTAGGGCTGATAGCTTATTATGTTGGAATAATCACTATTTTTTATTTTAGCAAAACACATTCAATGCTCAAATTTAAAGGGAGTCTATCACCAGGTTTTTACAAGCACACACGATTGCAGCATGATATAGAGTCAGAAATCTTAATTCTAGCGAGTTATTACTCAAAGGGCTGCTTGCTGCAGTTTTCATAAAATAAATATTATTTGCTGCGAATCTACCAGTTCTCTGAATGCTGGGCTCTGTATAACCGCGCTAACAGCACTGATTGGCAGCTTTCTGTGTACACTGCACATAAGCAGAAAACTGTCAATCAGTTGTAGGGACAGGGTTATACAGAGCTCATGGATATGGAGTACTGCAGGTTTACTTGTCCTTTGGTGATTATCTCCTCCTGATAAACATTGATTTTTATTGAAACTACAGCAAGTAGCCCAGTAAGTGACACCGCTGAAATCAGGGTCTCTGTCTCTACAGTATGTTGCTCTCAGATACTGTGGCACATACCAGAGGACAGAGCAATACAATGAGGAAAACTGCTCACATCACTGAGCAAACAGAAACCAACTGACAGGGCTGGCCGATGTTACTGACCACCTTCTGCCCTGTGTGTCTGTGCTATACACCGAGGAAAACTGCTTAGGTCACTGAGCACACAGGAACCAGGTGACAGTGCAGGAGAAGTGCCGATGTTACTGACCACCTTCTGCCCTGTGTGTCTGTCCCATACACTAATGAGAAATGCCGAGATCACTGAGCACACAGGAACCAAGTGACAGGGCAGGAGAAGTGCAGATATAAAGGACCACCTTCTGCCCTGTGTGTCTGTGCTGTACACTGATGAAAACTGCTTAGGTCACTGAGCACACAGGGACCAGGTGACAGGCAGAGGAGCTGTGTGGCAACAACCAACACCTGACAGAGCTGGTGCATAATGTGACTGAGGTGACCTGCCGATGCACTGACATGCAGTGCATTGGATTCAGCCAGGAGCGCGCACACTGTGTAGGCTACACCACATTCTTAGAAAGCCGAATTCAGTATCTATGGAACTAAATATAGATTTGCTTCAGAAATAGGGGGGCTTCTTCCAGAAGGTTTTTGAAAGATTTCCTTTCTGATTTAATTTATAAGGTATATTTGAAAGATTATTAAAATCACTTGCTCTACATTATGATTTTTAAATAAAAATTAAAAACTACAGTTACGCTTTAAGCCAATATGGGGCTCTATCACGCAGATATCATACTACTAACCACCAGAAATAGAAGCTACAATTACATTTGTTACCTCACAGCAAATGCAAAATGTGAAAGTGGAGGCAAGAAGCCTCACTAATATGTTCCTAACCAGACAAGTTCTGCCTCTTCAGATGGTCCCACCTTTGTAAACCCACTACTGAATCATCCAAACATCTGCATTGATGGATGGCTAAAAGGAAAACCAGTATGGACAGGAAGGGAATGATGGGCAAATAGGCCCAATCACCCTATCTTTCTTTAAAAAATAAAGTCCCAACAACAAGACAAACTTAGCTAGGGAAATTCCTGAATTTCTTATATTTCATCAAACTTTCTCTCTAGAATCTCCCATCACTTTTCGGGTCACAGAGTAACAATATATTAGCATTTGGGATTGCAGTACTTTTAGAAAGAAGAAGTGAGCATTCGTCTCACTAAACCTAGAAAAGGCCCACAAAAAAAACACTGTTGTGTCTCAGGTTTCCAATAAAATAGGGAAATCTATAAAGAAATAAGCTTCTGACTGTGGAATGACGATCTAATGTAGCTTTCACAATGTCAACACAAACCAACAAACACAGTATTCTATAATATGTATCAACACAAACCTTTTCAGAAAATCAAAACTTGACAATGTTTTAAAACTGTCCCCATCGCCAGTTCTGTCGGGAAAATAGAGCAAGTTTTAGTTCATTTATTAGCGGCCATATCTGCTCAGCTCACACTTGTGATCCCTCCCCTGTGCTGTCAGCTACAAAAATTAGTCAATGAATCTTGTTCTTCTAGTATAATTAAACTATCCATGATAACCTCTAATGCTATATTAATCACACGGTTGGAAAAATCAAACCCAATTGTCATTGGTTATTAAGTCAGAATGTTCTTAAGGAAAAAAGCGATTATCAGAGAAAATGTTTATAGACAGAAACACAACTACGGTATATCTAGAAACCAGGGTAGCATGTGTACTTCATATGTACAAACCCAGTATAACACTGGATTCCTTATGTAAGGCCTCATTCCAAAATCCATTTTTCACATACAAGTACGTCATACAAAATTAGAATATCATCAAAAAGTAAATTTATTTCAGTTCTTCAATACAAAAAGTGAAACTCATATTATATAGAGTCATTATAAACAGAGTGATCTATTTCAAGGTTTATTTCTGTTAATGTTGATGATTATGGCTTACAGCCAATGAAAACCCAAAAGTCATTATCTCAGTAAATTAGAATACTTTATAGCACCAGCTTGAAAAATGATTTTAAAATGCAAAATGTTGGCCTACTGAAATGCATATTCAGTAAATACACTCAATACTTGGTCGGGGCTCCTTTTGCATCAATTACTGCATCAATGAGGTGTGGCATGATGGCGATCAGCCTGTGGCACTGCTGAGGTGTTATGGAAGCCCAGGTTGCTTTGATAGCAGCCTTCAGCTCGCCTGCATTGTGTCTGGTGTCTCTCATCTTCCTCTTGACAATATCCCATAGATTCTTTATGGGAATTGGGAATGGGAAATAGTTTCTGTTCGATAACTGTTCGTTCACCAAAAGCCTAATTTGATTTTCACATTAAAACTGTTTATCAATGTTAATAGACTGTTTCAGTGTATAGGGGGCGGGGGATAGATCTGTGCTCAAATAACGCTGATCTCCTTTTTTTTTTTCCTTTCCCGCGTTTACAGAGGGGCGGTGCAGCCTCTCAGCCCATCAGCAGTGCGTACACACAGCAATGTGCATGTGATGCACACAAGCAAGGGCATGTGTCATTGGCTGTGTATGTCACATGTCCTTGCCCTATAAGAACCAGCCATTTGCCCCGTCGCCACCATTTCTTCATGGCTGCTGCTTGGTGTTAGACGGCACCGCTGCTGCTGTCGGCGCTACACAGTATAAGAGTGTGAATTGCGAGAGAATTTGCAGTTAGATAGAGAGAGATAGGTTTAGGGAGTCGGGACTAGCTGTAATATCAGCCCTTTTCAGGGTAGGTTACAGCAGTTCATAGCACTTTTTGCCAGGCAGGTCTGTGCCAGTGCTGTGCAAGTGTTTGTCACTGCATTTGGTGTAATCTAGCTCAGCCAATCGTTTTGGGCCTAGTAGCAGTGTCTGCACATCAGCAGAGTAGCCCGCCTGTGAAGCTAATAATTTTTTACTGCATCTAACCCAGTAAATCGTTTTGGGCTAGTACCACAGTTTGGCCACTCAGCTCTGCTTAGTTTCCATCCATCGTTTTTTCTGCCAACAACTACAGAGATGCCAATTAGTTAATCACTAAAATGAGTGGCAAAAGGCCTGCTGCTGGTGGAGTGGGGAATAGGCGTGTCGGAAAGGGAAAAAAAGGTTGTGTCCGTGGGGTAGGTGGTAAAGCAACAGTAACATCTGCAGAAGAAAGACCATCTTCCAGCCAAAGTAAGATGTCTACTTCTTTTCGTGGACAATTTTATATGATCCCTTTCTTACGACCATCGCTACGAGCATCTCTACAAATTCCAGATGAGGCACAAAAAGAGCAGGTGCTTGAATGGATATCAAGCGCTCCTTCAAGTGGGCTCTCCTCCACCTCAACTTCAACATCACAAATACTTCAGTCCTCAGAGGTGTCACCCAAATTGCACTTGCTTCCTCACAGCTCCCAAGTCTCCAGGCGCCTGTCTGAGTATGGGGTAACACAGATGGTTGAGTCCAAGTCTTGCCGTCCCCACGATTTGCGCGTCGATCCTCTGTATCAATAAGTTCCTCCACTGCTTCTGCCTCCTCAACCTCCTGTCGGTCCTCCACCTGCACCCAAAGCCTGTCTGGTAATGCCACCCGCGTTCTAACTGCGCAGAAGGAATCCTGCACACCTACTTACTCTTCTGTCACCAGGGCTCAACAGCATCAGGCTGTGTTTACCTTGAAGTGTCTGGGAAATGTGAGTCACAGATGAGGAGTTGTGGTCAGCTCTGCAGACAGAGATCCATCAATGGTTGTCTCCACTGAACCTGCAGCCAAGGAAGGCCGTGTGCGACAAAGCTGCAAACCTGGGTGCGGCCCTTCGCCGGGGCAATGTCACACACGTGCCTTGTATGGCTCACGTTTTGAACCTGGTTGTCAAGCAATTTTTATCCCTCTATCCCGGACTAGATGGGCTTCTGCAGAGGGCACAGTCGCTGTGTGCTCACTTCCGCTGTTCGCATCCCGCTGCTCAACGACTTACATCTCTACAGAAGTCGTTGGGCCTGCCAGTTTGCCGGCTGAAATGCGATGTGCCCACACGGTGGAATTCAACTCTGCACATGTTGCAGCGACTGTGGCAGCACCGACGAGCCCTGGTGCAATACGTTATGACATATAGCCTGGGCCAACGAGATGCAGAGGTGGGGCAAATCATGCTACAGGAGTGGTCTCAGATCAGGGACCTATGCACCCTTCTGCACAGTTTTGAAATATCGACCAAGATGTTTAGTGCTGACGATGCCATTATCAGCATGACTATTCCGGTCAATTACATGCTGGAGCATACCTTAAACAGTATTCAGAGTCAGGTGGTGGAACAAGAGGAGGAGGAGGAACAGGAGGAGTCGTATGCGGAAGGGATAATATCTCCAAGGTCCAGACGGTCAGCAGCACCAAGGCAGCTGGCATTGGAGGGTGGGGGAGAGAGATTAACGAGGGCGCATGGTAGCAGCCAAACTGTTGAGGAAGGTGCAGGAGCCGAGGAAGAAGTGGAGGACGAACTGGCGCTGGGCATGGAAGACTCATCAGATGAGGGAGACCTTGATCAAATTTCTGTTGTGCGAGGTTGGGGGGAGAGGGCAGAGGAAGGAAGCATGATTCTCACCTCGCCGCCACCAAGACAACAAGGACTTGGTCCTCCTGGATGCACAAGACACATGAGTGCCTTCTTGCTGCACTACCTGCAACATGAACCTTGGATTGTCAGAATCCAAAGTAATGTCGACTACTGGGTTGCCACACTCTTAGATCCCCAGTAAAAAAGTAAATTTGGCGAAATAATTCCTGCCATAGAAAGGGATTCATGCATGCAGAAGTATCAGCAGAGACTGTTACAGAATCTTACATATGCTTTTCCACAAAACACCAGTGGTGCAAGTAGTGAATCTCTGAGTTCTAACTTGCCATCCGTGGGACTGTCGAGTCATCACTCAAACCGTAACAGTAACATCGTATCTGGTGGTAACAGCAATTTTTTCCAATCGTTTCAAAAAAATTTTAGACCATCCTTTGCAAGGCCACAGGAGACAAGAAGCCTGACGCATAGCCAACGCCTAGAGAGGATGGTACAGGAGTATCTCCAAGTTAACATCGATGTCATGACTTTAGAACTGGACCCTTGCTCATTTTGGGCTTCCAATCTGGAAAAATGGCCTGAGCTCGCCACTCACGCCTTGGAGATCTTGTCGTGCACCGCAGCCAGCGTTCTCTCTGAACATGTATTCAGCTCTACTGGTGGTGTGCTGACAGATAAGCGCACGCGGCTGTCCAGTGACAATGTAGACAGACTAATGTTCATCAAGATGAACAAATCCTGGATCCGCAAGGACTTTTCTACCCCTGTGTCATCTTGGGTAGACTAAAAGCTTGATGATTTTTGAAAATCACCTCACCAACGGTTTTAAAGAACTCTGGGGAAATTGATGCCACTTAAGTGGTGTCTGCGGCCCAATTTTGGAAAAAATGGATACTCTTTTTGGAGTCCCCCTGCCATGTTTTACATAACGTTGGCATCGTCAATTCCAGGTGGGTGGGGGTCGCTCCCCCTTTCCCCTTTTAACCTTTAGAAACTAAATACACTATGGCTTGACGTAACACAGATGGTTGAGTCTGCAGAGCTGTTTACTCATACTATGGCCTGGGATTCAGAGCTCTGTTCCAAAGCTTCAGTGTCTGCTAGTCAGCAGAGTAGCCCTCCCATGAAGCAAGCTACACCACCTGTTTAAGTACTAATTTTTAACTGCATGTAGCCCAGGCAATACTTTGGGCCTAGTAGCAGTGTCTGCTACTCAACAGAGTACCCCACCTATGAAGCAAGCTACACCGCCTGTAGATCTAATTACTAATTTTTAACTGCATCTAGCCCAGGAAATCTTTTTGGGCCTAGTAGCAGTGTTTGCTACTCAGCAGAGTACCCCACCCATGAAGCAAGCTACATCGCCTTCTTCCTTTCTCAATCTAACCCCTCGGCTCTGGGGTGTCCGCTCTCCTTCCAGCTCTCTCCTTCTCACAAGTGGACTACTGCGTGTATTCATACTGTGGCGAACCTTTTGGGCCCAGGCATAAGAAGTCGTCGAGGTAATGGATAATATGTGCCCCCTTAGAAACGTCCATGACGACCCATTCGAGGAAGCAACTAAACGCCTCAAATAGTGAGCAGGATATGGAGCACCCCAAGGGCAAACAGCGATCTATGTAGTATGCTCCTTCACAGAAGCAGCCCAATAGGCGGTCACTATTTGGAGGCACAGGTAGTAACCGGAACGCCCCCTCAATGTCTGTTTTGGCCATTAGGGTGCCCCTTCCCAACTTCTTGACACGCCTGTTTGCCTCGTCAAAGGAGGTACAGTATATAGTACTGTACTTGGTTCCGCGTCAATGTTGTCATTTACTGATCTGCCCCTTGGATATGACAAATGGTGGATTAGTCTGAATGTATTGGGGTCCTTTTATGGCACGACTCCCAATGGGGATACCACTACATCTTCTAAGGAAAGTGTTCTGAATGGACCCGCCATTCTACCTAAAGGTATTTCTTTTTTAATTTTTTTGTCACGACGTCTGGGTGTTGGTAGGCTGATTTTAGATTTTTACTCCAGCCTTTCTTGATTTTAGAAGGGCATGACATGCCTATATCTGTGTCTCCTCCTCCTTTTACTCCTCCACCTCTTTTCTTTTCACATGACTATATGTACTTGTGACTTTTCCATGTGTTTGTTGTGTCTTCTGAGCAGTTTATCAGCTTTTGGACACCTTTTAAGGTGTTTTCTATGTGTTTGTATGTGTTTGCCTGCCATTGTTTTAATGGGGTTCGACGGTGTACATCGAACGTTCGAAGAACATTCGTCGAACACGCCCCAATTCGGCGAACTGAACTCGAACACTAGGTGGGTGGCTCAACACTAGTGCCAGGTCCTGCTGGAGAATGAAATTTCCATCTCCAAAATGCTTGTCGGCAGAAGGAAGCATGAAGTGCTCTAAAATTTCCTAGTTGATGGCTGTGCTGACTTAGGTCTTGATAAAACACAGTGGACCTACACCAGCAGATGACATGGCTCCCCAAACCATCACTGATTGTGGAAACTTCACACTAGACCTCAAGCAGCTTTGATTGTGTGCCACTCCACTCTTCCTTCAGACTCTGGGACCTTGAATTCCAAATAAAATGCAAAATTTACTTTCAACTGAAAACAACACAATGAACCACTGAGCAACTGTCCAGTTCTTTTTCGCCTTGGCCCAGGTAAGACGCTTCTGGCATTGTTTGTTTATTGGTCATGAGTAGAGTTGAGCTAATTTGTTCAGGTATTACTATTTTTTTTATTTTATTTTATTTATTTATTTTTTTTTTTCCTCTTTTGCATTTTAAAAATTACAAAAAGGCAAATGTGCAGTTGCAAAAGTTGGGGCACTCCGCATGGTTAGTACCTAGTAGCACCCCCTTTCAAGTATCACAGCTTGTAAATGCTTTTTGTAGCGAACCAAGAGTCTTTCAATTCTTGTTTGAGGGATTTTCATCCATTCTTCCTTGGAAAAGTCTTCCAGTTCTGTGAGACTCCTCGGTCGTCTTGCATTGCTATTTTGAAGTCTAGCCACAGATTTTCAATGATGTTCAAATCAGGGGACTGTGAGGGCAGTTATAAAACCTTCAGTTTGTGCCTTTTGAGGTAGTAACTTTTGATTTTTGACCAGTGTTTAAGATCATTATCCATTTGTAGAAACCATCCTCTAACCAACTTCAGCTTTTTTTACCGATAGTGTTATGTTTGCATCAAGAATTTGTGGATATTTCCTTGAATCCATTTTTTCCTCTACCCATGAAATGTTCCACTAGCTGCACACATACCTTTGATCATTATGGCCATAGAGTTTTATTTTAACCTCATGGGTCCACAGGACTTTGTTTTCAACATGTATCAGGCTTGCATAAATGTTCTTTTGCATACTTCTGATGCTGAATTTTATGGTGAGGACACAGGAGAGATTTTCTTCTGAAGACTGTTCTATGAAGGCCATATATGTGCAGGAGTCTTATCTGTAGACCAATGTACCACAAATCTAGAGTCTGCAAAATTTTTCTGAAGGTCTTTTGCTATCAAAAAAGGGTTCTGATTTCCCTCTCTAGCAATCCTACCAGCAGCTCCCACTGAAATTTTGCTAGGTCATCCAAACCTTATCTTGACGTCCACTGTTCCTGTTAACTGCCAAATCTTAATTACATTTTGAACTGAGAAAAGGGCAACTTGAAAACGCTTTGCTATCTTCTTATAGCCTTCTCCTGTTTTGTGGACCTCCACCATTTTCATTTACAGAGTGCTAGGCAGCTGGTTAGAAGAACCCATGGCTGCAGGTTTTTGGCACAAGGTCAGAGGAGGCTGGGTTTTTATAAAATTAGGAAATCTTCATCACCTGGCCTTTCCTAATGATAATCATGAACAAGCAATAACCATAACAGGCTAATTAAGAACTGAAACACTGGTCAAAATTATCTGTGCACACAAATCTCAAGGGTGCCCAAAGACTTGCATCGGTCTATTTTCTTTTTTGCAAATTTTTAAAGAAAAAGCAACTAGACCTCAAGCAACTTGGATTGTGGCCTCTCCACTCTTCCCCCAGATTCTGGGACCTTGGTTTCCAAGGTCTAGTGTGAAGTATCCACAATCAATGATGGTTTTGGGAGCCATGTCATCTGCTGGTGTAGGTCCACGGTGTTTCATCAAGACCAAAGTCAGCGCAGATGTCTACCCGGAAATTTTAGAACTCTTCATGCTTCCCTCTGCCGACAAGCTTTTTGGAGATGGAAATTTCCTTCTCCCGCAGGACTTGCCACCTGTCCACACTGCCCAAAGTACCAAATCCTGGTTTAAAAACAACAGTATCACTGTGCTTGATTGGCCAGCAAACTCACCTGACCTTAACCCCATAGAGGATTTATGGGGTATTGTCAAGAGGAAGATGAGACACACCAGACCCAACAATGCAGACAAGCTGAAGGCTGCTATCAAAGCAACCTGCGCTTCCATAACTCCTCAGCAGTGCCACAGGCTAATCGCCTCCATGCAACGCCGAATTGATGCAGTGATTGATGCAAAAGGAGCCCTGACCAAGTATTGAGTGCATTTACTGAACATACATTTCAGTAGGCCAACAATTTGGATTTTAAAATCATTTTTTGAAGCTGGTGTTATAAAGTATTCTAATTTACTGAGATAATGACTTTGGAGTTTTCATTGGCTGTAAGCCATAATCATCAACGTAAAAAGAAATAAACACTTGAAATAGATCACTCTGTTATGACTCGATATAATATATGAGTTTCACTTTTTGTAATGAATAACTGAAATAAATTAACTTTTTGATGATAGTCTAATTTTATGAGATGCACCTGTATATAAGTACGTAGTCTGTACAGTGTGCCTCAGGATACATCGGTGTACTATAGATAAATGAAATAAATGTGTCAATCAATTAAAGACACGTTCACACATACCACCCTGAAAGACAACTGCAAAATAATTGACAGTGAGTCTGGGATGAACTTGCGGTAACCTCGATGTTGGTTCTGATTGCTTTTCAATAAGGCAGCTCCATTAAACAAGATGCATTAAAAAAGGGTATTACATCCTTTAAGGCATGTAAACTGAAGTAGCTGTTCTATTCTCATTGCCTACCATCGTACAAGAATCAGGAGCTTCATCTCCCTTTGTGACCATGATCCTAAAACTATTTCCACTAATAAGACTTCTTTGGCACATACATCCTAGCAGTTGGCACAGCAACGTCTCCGCATTCCTTCCTGAACGGCTCTGCCATTTGGTGAAGCTTTCAGGATAAGCCATTTGGGAATGATTTCTAGCACAGATGCAAAGTGGCTCTGTTACTCAGTTGACTGGCATGAAAACAGTACAATAAGGGTTTATCTCCGAGTTGTGGCTGCAGGACATTAATAATCTTGAAGAAGGAAGATATACTTATTGGTACAATGTATACTGCAAATAGTCTACATAGTACAAGATTAGGAATTATATAAAAAATGGCATAATTATGGATCCTAGTTTAGTATATAGGAACATCCCAAAACAGTAAAGGAAACCTCTGTCAAATTAAAGTTTATCAGTACTATGATAGAATATTTCTGGACAATAATGAATATTTTCTCTTGTTGTAAAACACAGAAACACATCATGCGGTGTATGAGAATATTCGATCAACTGCATATAAATCTCAGTGAAAAAAATAATAATAATAAATAGGCTAATATCACCAAAAAGTGGAGATCCTATTTTAAAATGAGTAAGGGTTTAAAAAAATCTACATATTTAGGCTAAATAATGCATTTGTATCTGGTGTCACAATTTAAAAAAGCACTCCTATCAATTTTTTTATCCTCTTAACCCCTTTACAACTGTATCAAATTTTTAATCCTCTTAACCCCTTAACAACCGCCGATAAGCATTAAAACGACAGCCGTTAAGGGGCCTTATTCCTTCATTGCCGTTTTAAAACTGCAATTGGGAATATAAGGTAGACCGTCCCCTAGCATTAGAAATGCTCCAGGGTTTCAGCTACCGGGGTTATCTGAGAGCCTGGAGAACATGATCAGGGCAGTTTTTCCGGTCCCCAATCACATGATCGCCGTTATTCAACAAGCAATGGATGGTGATCACATACAAAAAAAATGAAAGTGTGCCGGCTATGAAAAACATTTCTCTCTCTTTTGACATGTTAGAGGAGAGAGAAATTAGGTCCTCAACCCCACCCCCGGTACCTTCGCTATCTCCAACTCCGTCGCCGACTATCCGCCAACTCTTCCTGAAAAAAAAAGCGCAGGCATTTCAACAGTGCGCCGGCCGAGATCTGCCAGCCGGCACCCAGAGTTTTTTCCTATTGATTTCTTTTATCACTGTGATACTAATTATTGCCTTTCGATCACTGTGAAAGGGTGTATGTCACCACCCACTCTTCCCCCCGTGTCATCCCCTTTGATTAAATTTTTTTTATTTTTTATGTTTTTATTTCTTTCATTCTTTGCCATTACGGTTAGGCGTAGGGTTGGGCTAGGGTTAGGGTTTTTTAAAAGTTAAAAAAAAAGTTAACAATATGCCGACATGTTTACTAGTGTTGACCACAAGCGCTCGCTACTTAAGTTTGCATTGATGTCGCTTGAGCACCCGCGATACTTGGTGCACACTCAAGGACCTCAATGCAAACTCGAGTAGCAATCGAATCTAATGACGACATATTGAATATGTCCGACCTAATGTCATCAAATTCTGTGTAGTACTTTTGGATTAAAAATCCTCACTATACCCCTGGATCAAATCACTTGGGGTCACTTGAGGAAGGTTTACACTATTTAGGCACATCAAGGCGTCTGCTCTCGATTACAGCCATTTTTGCATTCAAAAAGTCAAATGGCGCTCCTTCCCTTCCGAGTCCTGACGTCCACCCAAACAGTAGTTTTCCCACCACATATGGGGTATCAGCGTACTCAGGAGAAATTGCACAACAAATTTTGAGGTCCATTTTCTCCTGTTACCCTTGTGAACGTAAATAATTTGGGGCTAAAGAAACATTTTTGTGGAAAAAAGTAAAAATGTAAAAAATTTTCCTTCAACTTTCCATTAATTCCTGTGAAAAACCTGAAGAGTTAATAAACTTCTTGAGTTCGTGGTTTTGAGCACTTTGAAGGGTGCAGTTTTTAGAATGGTGTCACTTTGGGGTATTTTCTGCCCTATAATCCCTCTAAGTCACTTCAAATGTGATGAGGTGCCTAAAACAATGGTTTTGCACATTTTGTTGGAAAATTGAGACATTGCTGGTCAACTTTTAACAGCTCTAACCTCCTAACAAAAAAAAAAATAATCATGTTCCATAAGTAGACACAAATAAATAATAAAGGGGCTCCCCAGAGGTCCAGGATCAGTCACTTGATTTCCTCATAGTCCCTTCAGCTATACTAATTTATACATTTGGATGACGCCAAAACTGAGCGAGGTACATGAAAATTGAAGAAATCCTTGTGCTACTGCTATTTATCACTGGGTCAGCTGTGGCTATATCCATGACCTTCGTTCTTACTGAAGAGAGAGTGAGTTATCCTTAATAAGTTAACAGCTGGAGGAAAACCTCTCCCTCACCATTATACGACATGTCACCTTGTACAACTCAGGTGAAAGTCGTCTTAGCATTCTGCGCACCGAAGGCACAACAAATAAGACATCCTGTAATACTTCCCGACAGATATCCCAACAACTATTAACTTATCACACAATTTCAGGTCAGGTATATCTTAAAAATAAATATTTGGGTCTTAACCCTTTGAAGACTATAGCATCAATACTTAATTATCATGGTGCTGCTTCTCCTCGGAGGTTTTCTGGCAGTGAGAGGGTTAACGTAATCTCCTTGCACAAACCACATGCTACAGCTTGTTTAATTTGTTTCAAAGCCTGTACACATCAAAAATGACTATGAAACCTACTTGTTTTGTTCCCTTGGTTCTGATGTAGTTTATTGATTTCAGTGGAAGCAAACAGATGATGGAAGTGTCTTTGACTTCACCAAACTGTGCTAACTCAACTCGGGAAGACGCCGCGGCTTTTCATCATTCTTATTTGAAATTGTCAAACGCATTTGTGTATTTGAACACACTAAAGGAAGACAGAGCAAATATTGGAATGGAACGCTCCCTGCTAAATAAGTGACATGTTCAGCTAATGAGTAGGTTTCCTTCTCATACTAGAGCTTCACTTTCCTTTAATTACACAACTAGGTCCATGGGATATAGAGTCCGGGTCCTTAGCACACTAACATGATTTTGTGGGGAGACATTATGACTTAAGATAATCAGTTGGAGCCACAAGTGAACAGAAGAAACGTTACAATTAATTAAAAGGGGATCATACAGGCTTGGGCCAAAGCTCTGCAGTTACTCTCTGAGACTACATACTGCTGAATCGTGACAGCGTGCGGAGCATACACTGTCACGATACCCTGGTATTCCCAATGCGAGCAAACAAAATGTGCTTTCCTCACCCTCTCCAGGTCCAGTACAAAGTCTGCAGCTCATGGTGTTCATTATTGTCTGCAGCACGGACAACACGTCAATAGCACTGCAGCCAATCAGTGAGATCGGCATCTGAGCGGCTAGCGCCAGCTACTCAGCGGAGCTGCTGTGCTCACTGATTGGCAGCAGCGCTGTTAACATGATGTCAACACTGAGAACAAGGGTGGATACTCAACACTGGACCCAGAAAAGGTGAGCAAAAGGCAGTGGGTTTTTTGGGGTTTTTTATGTTTTTGAAAGCAAACTGCAGCAGGAGAACAAGGGTTTTACAAACCGAAAAAAAATGCATTTAAAGGGCATTGAATTAATAATGCTACCGTGAAAAATTCTTGTTAAAAAAAAAAAGAGGCATAATAAACGAAAAGTTTTAGCTTGCTTAGTACCTGACCAGTATGTACATATGTTACATATTTTAACAGAGCACCAAACGGAATATTACAATGTTGTATTAAAGAACGTCCAAAGGAATGGGTGCTATTCTCTTGTTCTCCTAACCTGTCATTTATAAGTAACGTCAGGTAGGGTGGGAGGTGGGAAGAGGGCGATGCCATCCCTGCAGCCTATTTTAGTTGGCTTTGTGACCACTTATTTTTCACTGACATGTTAACGAATGTGTTTTTCTCTTGCACTTTACTGTTCGTTTTCCTGACAAATTCTTCTTTCGAGGATGATGCCACACTTTATCCTTTGTGTCAGGGATATTCCACCTATGGGAGCAGCCTTGTTTGTTGGTTTGATTTTAATGTGTTTTTTATATGTTACTAAAGACTCAATTTTTAATTGATGGTATATTGGTTGTTTAGCACTCATTTAAAGTGTAGGCTTGCTTTATGACTTGTGGCCCAGTAACAGTTTTTTTTATATAAACATTATCTACAGAATTGAGCTATTACTTTGTTAATTGGTATCTATTGCTAATCAGTTTAATTATTATGAGATATTAAGGTCATTTTCTTCACATTCCCTCATGCTTTCATTGCTTTCTGGATAAATATTATATATATTACACACATATATTTAAAATTAATTTACATGAGAGCACTGTAAGGGCTTGTTCACATGGAGCATTTTTTTACGTATTTTCTACTAGCAGCAAAATCAATGATTTCTGAAATGATGATGTTTATTACTTCCTTGCAAATTTGAATTTCCACAGCATTTTTACTTTCAGCATTTTCATCCATTCAAATGAATGGGAAAAAACACCTAAAAACATGCATTTTACACAGCACTTTTCCGGTCAATGCTACGTGTTTTGCAGCAGCAAATTCAGTTGCAAATGCTAAAAGTGTGCAGATACCCCAAAGGTGTACTTTGGCTATTAAATACCCAATTTTAATGAGGGAGCAGATAGTATTATTCTAATGAGGGATCATCATGAAGCGCTGTTCTTACTTCTTACACAGATTAGATGTGAACAGCAAGGAATAATCGAATCTCTGTTAGAAAAATACACAATAGCAGTCACTTTAGGGTTCTAGGACTGCAGTCTTGTACCTCAATATCATAAACAGAACTCGTCGACGTGCATTGCTCTGTATATAGGAGGCATCCGGTAGAACTTGTTGAATATACGATTGGAGAACATATCGGTATGACCACAAACAGTTAATCGGCTAAAGAATGAAGGATGAACAAAGTTTGCCTAAGAAAATCAGATTTAAATAACCGATGGACAGACTGACCAGGTAGGAGACCAAAAGATGAGGCTCAAAAGATAAACGGGAGGTTGGTGCTTGAGCAGGAAAAAATGAATGCCATGCAGTAGAGCGAATTCATTAAGTGCCACTAGACAGGTGATTGTGTAGATTATTTTACACTACAATTAATAAATAGCAGAGTTACCAGATGCAATCTGTCAGATTATCTTGAGAATTTATCATAGGAAAAAAAAATCAGTGGGATTATTAAAAGCGCAGCCTCAAGTTATTAAATTGCTTTAATTAGTTACAGGAAAAAAAATGTATTATATATATATATATACACACAGTCATGGCCAAAAGTATTCACACCCCTGCAATTCTGTCAGATAATACTCAGTTTCTTCCTGAAAATGATTGCTAACACAAGTTCTTTGGTATTATTATATTCATTTAATTTGTCTTAAATGAAAAAATCACAAAAAGAATTGTTCTAAAGCCAAATTGGATATAATTCCACACCAAACATAAAAAAGGGGGTGGACAAAAGTATTGGCACTGTTCGAAAAATCATGTGATGCTTCTCTAATTTGTGTAATTAACAGCACCTGTAACTTACCTGTGGCACCTAACAGGTGTTGGCAATAAATAAATCACACTTGCAGCCAGTTAACATGGATTAAAGTTGACTCAACCTCTGTCCTGTGTCCTTGTGTGTACCACATTGAGCATGGAGAAAAGAAAGAAGACCAAAGAGGACTTGAGAAACCAAATTGTGAGGAAGCATGAGCAATCTCAAGGCTACAAGTCCATCTCCAAAGACCTGAATGTTCCTGTGTCTACCGTGCGCAGTGTCATCAAGAAGTTTAAAGCCCATGGCACTGTGGCTAACCTCCCAAGATGTGGACGGAAAAGAAAAATTGACAAGAGATTTCAACGCAAGATTGTGCGGATGTTGGATAAAGAACCTCAACTAACATCCAAACACGTTCAAGCTGCCCTGCAGTCCGAGGGTACAACAGTGTCAACCCGGACTATCCGTCGGCGTCGGCGTCTGAATGAAAAGGGACTGTATGGTAGGAGACCCAGGAAGACCCCACTTCTTACCCCGAGACATAAAAAAGCCAGGCTGGAGTTTGGTCAGATGAGACAAAAGTAGAGCTTTTTGGGCAAAGGCATCAACATAGAGTTTACAGGAGAAAAAAAGAGGCATTCAAAGAAAAGAACATGGTCCCTACAGTCAAACATGGCGGAGGTTCCCTGATGTTTTGGGGTTGCTTTGCTGCCTCTGGCACTGGACTGCTTGACCGTGTGCATGGCATTATGAAGTCTGAAGACTACCAACAAATTTTGCAGCATAATGTAGGGCCCAGTGTGAGAAAGCTGGGTCTGCCTCAGAGGTCATGGGTCTTCCAGCAGGACAATGACCCAAAACACACTTCAAAAAGCACTAGAAAATGGTTTGAGAGAAAGCACTGGAGACTTCTAAGGTGGCCAGCAATGAATCCAGACCTGAATCCCATAGAACACCTGTGGAGAGATCTAAAAATGGCAGTTTGGAGAAGGCACCCTTCAAATATCAGGGACCTGGAGCAGTTTGCCAAAGAAGAATGGTCTAAAATTCCAGCAGAGCATTGTAAGAAACTCATTGATGGTTACCGGAAGCGGTTGGTCGCAGTTATTTTGGCTAAAGGTTGTACAACCAAGTATTAGGCTGAGGGTGCCAATACTTTTGTCTGGCCCATTTTTGGAGTTTTGTGTGAAATGATCAATGTTTTGCTTTTTGCTTCATTCTCTTTTGTGGTTTTTCATTTAAGACAAATTAAATGAAGATAAGAATACCAAAGAATTTGTGTTTGCAATCATTTTCAGGAAGAAACTGAGTATTATCTGACAGAATTGCAGGGGTGTGAATACTTTTGGCCACGACGGTATATCTATATACACACACACCAAAAGTTTGGACACACTCATTTAAAATTTTTTCTGTATTTTCATGACTATGAAAATTGTACATTCACACTGAAGGCATCAAAACTATGAATTAACACATGTGGAATTTTTATACTTAACCAAAAAGTGTGAAACAACTGAAAATAAGTCTTATATTCTAGGTTCTTCAAAGTAGCCACCTTTTGCTTTGATGACTTATTTGCACACTCTTGGCATTCTCTTGATGAGTTTCAAGAGGTAGTCACCGGAAATAGTCATCCAACAATCTTGAAAGAGTTCCCAGAGATGCTTAGAACTTGTGGGCCCTTTTGCCTTCACTCTGTGGTCCAGCTCACCCCAAACCATCTCGATTGGGTTCAGGTCTGGTGACTGTGGAGGCCAGGTCATCTGGCGTAGCACCCCATCACTCTCCTTCTTGGTCAAATAGCCCTTACACAGCCTGGAGGTGTGTTTGGGGTCATTGTCCTGTTGAAAAATAAATGATGGTCCAACTAAACGCAAACCGGATGGAATAGCATGCCGCTGCAAGATGCTGTGGTAGCCATGCTGGTTCAGTATGCCTTCAATTTTGAATAAATCCCCAACAGTGTCACCAGCAAAGCACCCCCACACCATCACACCTCCTCCTCCATGCTTCACGGTGGAAACCAGGCATGTAGAGTCCATCCGTTCACCTTTTCTGCGTCGCACAAAGACACGGTGGTTGGAACCAAAGATCTCAAATTTGGACTCATCAGACCAAAGCACGGATTTCCACTGGTCCATTCCTTGTGTTCTTTAGCCCAAACAAGGCTCTTCTGCTTGTTGTCTGTCCTTAGCAGTGGTTTCCTAGCATCTATTTTACCATGAAGGCCTGCTGCACAAAGTCTCCTCTTAACAGTTGTTGTAGAGATGTGTCTGCTGCTAGAACTCTGTGTGGCATTGACCTGGTCTCTAATCTGAGCTGCTGTTAACCTGCAATTTCTGAGGCTTGTGACTCAGATAAACTTATCCTCAGAAGCCGAGGTGACTCTTGGTTTTCCTTTCTTGGGGCGGTCCTCATGTGAGCCAGTTTCTTTGTAGCGCTTGATGGTTTTTGCAACTGCACTTGGGGACACTTTCAAAGTTTTCCCAATTTTTCGGACTGACTGACCTTCAATTCTTAAAGTAATGATGGCCACTAATTTTTCTTTACTTAGAATTTGTATTATGGCAAGAAAAAAGCAGCTAACAGTCTATTCAGTAGGACTTAAGCAAGAACCTTCGGCACTCAATGAGAACAATTTATTGTTCAGTGTTCAAATGAAAAAAAGAGGCAAAACATCCACCAAATACAAAAGAAAAAACAGAACGTTGACATATACAGATATACTTCAGCTGCAACGTTTCGGCAATGTAACGCCTTTCTCAAGCCCAATATGTACAGGAAAATTTAAGGTGTTGGGATCAACTTGGCCGTTCTCCTGTAAGTTATGGACGCTTCGGTGCGGCGGCGGATTGCCGGTATCCCTGTGTGGGCGTAATGTGCACATTTTTGTACCGTGTTAGCCAGTATATAGAAAAATATTAAGATTTGATAGTACTCGGTGGTTGATACCTTATCTCATTACTGTGTTATTCCTGTGACCTATGGTGTATAAATATGAGACTTCAGATTTCATGTTATACTATGCCTGATGAGAGGCCTGAGTAGTCTTGACAAACTGCAATTTGTTAGGGTATGTGTCCATTGTCTGGCTTTACGGCGCTTTGGACGGAGCGGAAAACCCGCTCCGCCCAAAGCGCCGCCCCCTTCTGAACATGCGGTGATTCCGGATGTGTTCATTGCACACATCCAGAATCTCCGCACCCCACACATAGGGCCCTGTGATTTACCTTGCGGCGACAGAGCGTCGCCGCAAGGTAAACAGACATGCTGCGTTCTAAAAAGACGCGCCGCATGTCTGTAAATGCAGGGCGGCCGGGTGCATGTTTGCATGCATAGTGGAGACGAGATTTCATAAAATCCCCTCCACTATGTTGTAACATCTGGACGCTGCAGGTTGAACCCTGAGGCTGTATGCAGCGTTCAATCCGCACCTAATCCGGATGTAAACCGGCCCGTGGACACATACCCTTACCATCTTTTCAGTTAGCCATTAAAAGTTATCAACCACTGAGGACTCTCAAATTGTAATATTTCATTAGTTCGACAACATGAATATAAGCAAGTTTGAAATTGACTTGCTTTTTGTATCTGTTGTCATTCTCCTGCAATGAGCGCTTTTATTCTTTATAGCTTGTTGGAGTTGGTTTCCACACCATGGCAGAGAGTCCATAGAGTTACATTTCAGGGGAGGTGTTTCTTTCTTCCGTTCCCCCTCCCTCCCATCCTTGGAAGACATACAATTATAAATCGCCAGCCCCACAGCTTTCACATCAGGTCTCCTAGTCATGGCTCTCTGTGCTTGTTTACATGCCTTGTTATCTCTGTGTGTAAATATAGTTATAGCAATCTAATCAAACTCATTTTATATTTGTGTGTGTGTAGCCCATTCACTCTCCCCATCTACCCCCCCCCCCCCGAAGATGGCTGGACCATCATTGTAAATACACACCTGTACTTTGTATCTCCCCCACCTCATTGTAGATTGTAAGCTCTCACGAGCAGGGTCCTCTTATTTTGCTTTAATTATTGTATTGTTAATGCTGTTACTTATGACTGTTGTGTTTGAAAGTGTTAAACTGTAAAGCGCTGCGGAATATGTTGGCGCTATATAAATATTATTTTTTATTATTATAGCAGTATAGATTCAGGAAAATACACTGAATGTGTTAAAGCAGAATTTGTGTTGAGCTTTTTAGTTCTACTATACACCAGAACTGTCTCTCAAGAAGGATACACAGCCCAACTAGAAACTAGCAAGCAAGGAAACTGAAATGTTCAAGAGACAACTTGAGAATACCTCTTTAAGAAAAAACACACCAGAAAGCTTTACACTCTGTTGGACATAAAGGGGACACCAAAATGTTAAAAGGAGCTTCTTTCCTATCTCTACCACCAAGAAAAACTAGACAAGAGCCACTGTCAATTTTCTTAAAACACTTCAGAAGGCCTAATTACACACTCTGCTTTCTTCAATACAATTGATTAAGCAGCCAATACCATGCGGAACTTAATTAAGGAAAGCTTTCTTTTGTGTTAAAAACCAATCTATTGTTTCAAACATAAAAGAGTGAAATAGATAAAATACTAAAGATGTTCATTTGCTGGCTCGGCAAATTATTGTAAATATGTTTTGTTGTTTTTCCTCTATAATAAAAGTGCTGAATATAAAGATCACGAACCTTGTAAAATGTTCAAGTAAAAAAATATTGAATGAAGATTGAACACCTAGTAAACGTAGGAAGTCGGGAGTCTGTTTTACCCATTAGACTGCTAAAAAACCATAGTCATGACTGGCTATTAAACAACTGGTATATAAAAAAAAAAAAAAAAAAAAAAAAACATTTGCAGGAAGCAGAAATGTGCAAAAGTCGGCATTATTTAAGAGGAGAATACCCAAATCTCCATATATTTCACAGCAGCACAGTGACCCTACAACAAGCGTTGTACTCCTCATACGTTATTAATCCCTATCATAGGCAAAGTTCATTTAGTACATCAGCCCAATGTTAAGTCACACAGTAATGTTGGCATTTAACAAATTGTTCACCCATGGGGCCAATATTTTAATTTTTTTCAATTTAATTTTATTAAAGACTAGCTGAAGAGCACGGCATTGACCGGGCATAGTAACTAACTGTGGTTAGTTATAACAAATTATAATGATTATATTGCACATAAAAACATTTCACAACACTACAGATTTTCAACGCAAATTAACTAAATGATTACCCAAGAATTGATAGAATTTTATTTTCAACTCATTCAAGAGCCTTTTGATAAACAGCATTTTTGGTTTTTCCTTTTGATGCAAAGATGAACAGATTTTCAGCAGTTCCAACTCTTAAACAGGCCACAGAAAGTTGACCATGAGAAAAGCATGGAGATTGCAAATCGATCCCTGCTACATTCAAGCACTGTCCTGAGCCTTGTTAATGGACATTGCAAATGTCACACAAACTGGAAACTGGAGGCTTTTAAAATCAAAGGGCAAATAAGATGGAATGATTTGGAATTCTTGGACTGAAAATGTCCTCTCCTTTGGCACATCGTGTCAAAATGGTTGCTTCAATTACATGTGTAAACAGGTTCTTAATCAAGAGTCTTGTTCCATTACACAGCTTTGGTTGATCTACACTGTGTGCAGAATTATTAGGCAAGTTGTATTTTGATCACATGATACTTTTTATACATGTTGTCCTACTCCAAGCTATTCAGGCTTGAGAGCCAACTACCAATTAAGTAAATCAGGTGATGTGCATCTCTGTAATGAGGAGGGGTGTTGTCTAATGACATCAAAACCCTATCTAAGGTGTGCTTAGTTATTATGCAACTTCGTTTCCTTTGGCAAAATGGGTCAGAAGAGAGATTTGACGGGCTCTGAAAAGTCCAAAATTGTGAGATGTCTCGCAGAGGGATGCAGCAGACTTGAAATTGCGAAATGTTTGAAGCGTGATCACCGAACAATCAAGCATTTCATGGCAAATAGCCAACAGGGTCGCAAGAAGCGTGTTGGACAAAAAAGGCACAAAATAACTGCCCATGAATTGAGGAAAATCAAGCGTGAAGCTGCCAAGATGCCATTTGCCACCAGTTTTGCCATAATTCAGAGCTGCAACGTTACTGGAGTAACAAAAAGCACAAGGTGTGCAATACTCAGGGACATGGCTAAGGTAAGGAAGGCTGAAAAATGACCACCTTTGAACAAGAAACATAAGATAAAACGTCAAGACTGGGCCAAGAAATATCTTAAGACTGACTTTTCAAAGGTTTTATGGACTGATGAAATTAGAGTGACTCTTGATGGGTCAGATGGATGGGCCAGAGGCTGGATCAGTAAAGGGCAGAGCTCCACTCCGCCTCAGACGCCAGCAAGGTGGAGGTGGGGTACTGGTATGGGCTGGTATCATCAAAGAGGAACTTGTGGGGCCTTTTTGGGTTGAGGATGGAGTGAAGCTCAACTCCCAGACCTACTGCCAGTTTCTGGAAGACAACTTCTTCAAGCAGTGGTACAGGAAGAAGTCGGTATAGTTCAGGAAAACATGATTTTCATGCAGGACAATGCTCCATCACATGCCTCCAAAGACTCCACAACGTGGCTGGCCAGTAAAGGTCTCAAAGAAGAAAAGATAATGACATGGCCCCCTTGTTCACCTGATCTGAACCCCATAGAGAACCTGTGTTCCCTCATAAAATGTGAGATCTACAGGGAGGGAAAACAGTACACCTCTCGGAACAGTGTCTGGGAGGCTGTGGTGGCTGCTGCACGCAATGTTGATCATAAACAGATCTGTTGTGAATTCCGTTCTGGAGCTCCCTCCTGTGGCTGCTAATGGTATTTTTGTGAGTTCTGCCCTTGGGCTCCCTCTGGTGGTTTCGAGTGGAACTGCTGCTCCTTTAGGTAGCTGTAGCAGCTGCCTTCACTAATCGCCTTGCCTGGGTTTGTTATTTAAACCTGCTCTGGGCTTTAGTTCATGCCAGCTGTCAATGTCTTAGGTTGGATTTGGTTCTCTCCTTGGATTTCTCATATGGCCTGTCCTTGTCAGCAAAAGATATTTTTGCTAGTTCTTGTTTGTCCATTTGCTTTGGACTCTATTGCTCTGCAAATATGTCTCTTTTTGTCCAGCTTGTCACTATGTCATATTCAGGCTAGCTGGAAGCTCTGGGAATGCAGATTTGCCCCTCCACACCGTGAGTCGGTGTGGAGTTCATTTTTGTAAACTCTGCGTGGATTTTGTAGTTTTTTATACTGACCGCACAGTATCCTTTTCTCTCTGTCTATCAAGTTTAGTATTGGCCTCCTTTGCTGATATCTGATTTCATTTCTGTGTACGTAATTTCCCTCTCCACTCACAGTCAATATTTGTGGGGGGCTCTCTTTCCTTTTGGGGTTTTCTCTGAGGCAAGATATCTTTCTATTTCCTTCTTTAGGGGTAGCTAGTTCTTAGGCTGTGAAGAGGTGTCTAGGGAGAGTCAGGAACATCCCACGGCTATTACTAGTGTTGTTGTTAGGATTAGCGACTGCGGTCAGTAGAGTTACCACCTCCTCAGAGCTCGTTCCATGTTGTGTTTTAGCCACCAGGTCATATCAGTGTGGCCTCTTAACCACCAGGTCATAACACAGATCAAGCAACTGACAGAATCTATGGATGGAAGGCTGCTGAGTGTCATCATAAAGAAAGGTGGCTATATTGGTCACTAATTTTTGGGGGTTTTGTTTTTGCATGTCAGAAATGTTTATTTCTAAATTTTGTGCATTTATATTGGTGTACTTGGTGAAAATAAACAAATGAGATGGGAATATATTTATTTTTTATTAAGTTGCCTAATAATTCTGCACAGTAATAGTTACCTGCACAAACAGATATCCTCCTAAAATAGCCAAATCTAAAAAAAAACCACTCCAACTTCCAAAAATATTAAGCTTTGATATTTATGAGTCTTTTGGGTTGATTGAGAACATAGTTGTTGATAAATAATAAAAAATAATCCTCTAAAATACAACTTGCCTAATAATTCTGCACACATTGTAAATGTGCTCCAGGCTTTAGAGTTTAGGCGGAGGAAGTCCTTGTGGTTCCAAGGAGATGAGGAACGCTATTGGATAGAATAATGCTTGATCAGGGTCTGTTATTGTATCCACTGACTTGTAGGTAGTGCACATACCTGGAAGGAGACTTCGGCCATGTGCACATGTTGCGGATTTTGTTGCGGATCCGCAGTGTTTTTTTCTGTGCGGATTTGTACCAAATCCGCAAATAGTTCTCAAGCAATGTTAATCAATGGGAATCCAGAATTGGTGTGCACATGCTGCAGAAAATTCCGCACTAAATTCTCAGCGTTTTATTTTCAGCAGAATGTCAATTCTTTTCCCGGATCTGCAGCGTTTCTGCACTCACTGACTTAGGCTATATGCACACATTGCAGATTTGACTGTGGAATTTTCTGTGCAGATTCTGCATTTCTTGGTAGAAAATGCAGGTCAGAATCAGCGCCTTTTTTTGGTATGTGCACACGTTGCAGATTTTTGTGCGGATTTCTTCCTTTTTTTAACCCCTGTGGATTTCTATTATGGAATGGGTGCAGAAACGTAGCAGATCGGCACAAAGAATTGACATGGTCCTTTTTTTAATCTGCTGCGTTTTCCATGATTCCAGATTTTTCCGCACCATCAGCACAGCATTTTTTTGCCATTGATTTACATTGTACTGCAAATCACTTGCAGATCTGCAGCGTTTCAGCGCGGAAAAAAAGCTGCAGATCTGCAGGAAATCTGCAACGTGTGCACATACCTTTACATTGAGTCAGTCAAATGCGCAGCTAAACCGCAGGGGTAAAAAGGTCTGCGGATTAGCATGCCAAAAATGCTACAGAAAGGAAGGCGAAGAGAACACTCAAAGAGGCACAGTTATAAATCACTTATATAATAGAAAATTAGACATAGATATATATATATATATGTATGTGTGTATATCTTTTATCGTGCCAGTAAGAAGAAAAGGAAAAAGTGGAACCCACTCAACGTGTGTATAAACAAGATCAGAGCAATGGATAAACAAGGGACGGAGTCAAGAAGATAGGTGATATATAGAAATTAAATTTTATTATAATGAAATAAAATATAGTAAGCAATAATCCACAAGAAAAATGATAAAATAGTTCATATAAATATACACAAAATGCGCACGTGTGCTGGACCAAAAAATATGCCAATCATATAGATATATATAGGCAGATAAAACTAATACCCCAAAGGTAATATAAATATATTTCATAAAAATCATGTACTGTGTTTAAAAGCAAAAGATGGGGGTGGGGAAAGGTAAAAAAATGTGAATACAAAGGGAATAAATTCCAAATATAGGAAAGTGAGGACTAAAATAAAAATATAAAAATCATTAGCCTCAAAAAAGTGCACAGTGCCAGGTAAACAATAAATTCTGCAATATAAAGTGGGGGTCGACTGGCCCCAGAATAAATCATTACACTCTCAAAACCATAAAGTGAACAAGTGCAGGTGATAGGAGGCACCAGAATTGCTTACACAGTAAATTGGATGTATACCTTTCAGGGGTTAATAGGTCCAGTAGTACGTGCGCCCCGACGTGCGTTTCGGAACAAGTCCTTCGTCAGAAGATTGGTGAGTGCATTCCGTTCTTTTTTCTCTTCTTTCATCGAATAGATATATCTGGCGGCATTATGTATGACCTATATAGCAGTATTATGTAATAAATATATATGGCGGTATATTTATTATGTAAAGGCAGGAAAGTTGTGAGCTATGCCCTTTTGTGACCCCCACAATTATTTTTTTTTTTTTGGGGGGGGGCAATTAAACCTTATGCTATGTCACCCTATGATTTGTATGTACGCCCCTGGTGACGATCTTCACAGCTTGTCCTGAAAGACACCAGGCTTGGGGTGTCAGTGAGATTGAGATGGGTTTCAGGGAGCATGAGATGGGTGTCAGGGAGTATGGGGTGGGTGTCAGGGGGCACGGGCGAGTGTCAGTGAGTTTAGGGTGGGTGTTAGGGCCCAGTCTCAGTCTTTCCTCTTCTGCTCCCTGGATCACTAGTCTCAGACTGCTGCCACCTGCCCTCTGCTCTGGAATGTATAGTAGGACGATCAGGCAGGAGACCTGAGGAGCTGCAGGACTACAACACTTAGGAGCGCAGTCCTGGCATGCTGGGACTTGTAGGGACACAGCAGCTAGAGCAGGGGTGTCAAACTGCATTCCTCGAGGGCCTCAAACCATGCGTGTTTTCAAGATTTCCTTCTCATTGCACAAGGTGCTGGAATCATTCTGTGCAGGTGATTAAATGATCACCTGTGCAATACAAGGAAATCCTGAAAACATGACCTGTTTGCAGCCCTTGAGGAATGCAGTTTGACACCCCTGAGCTAGAGCTTGCTGAGTGTCATCACCCTCTGGAGTCTGCTTCCTTGTGCCAACCATAGCCCAAGTGTTAGAACATTAGTATTATGGCACTCCCAGGAGATGGACATGTGCCAGGGCGGCTGTCAGACCTTCTGCAGAACCCTGGATCCATCCCAGAAGCTGCCACCCACCTCTTTACACTGTGCAGCCCTCCCACCTGATCCATAGGTGAAGCCCCCAGGCTGCTGCCTGCCTGCACACTGATCCCCCTGCACCATGCACAGCAGGCAGGCAGTGGCAAAAGTAAAAGTGAATAAATCAAAAACTATGAAAGTAGTACATTCACTTTTGTATTAAAAATAATTGACTATATAATCAATAATTATTAATACAAAAATTAAAATCACGGCACCATCCCTTTAAAGATTGATCTTGTTAACACACTATCATTTTTCGGAGCCAGAATAACCCTTTCACACAGCCAGCCAGACTTGTGAATGTGGCCTTATACACAGCCTCATACTGCAGCAGCACCTCACTTCTCATTGGCCCCTGGCGCGCGCACTCTACCATTGGCCCCTGGCGCGCGCACTCTACCATTGGCCCCTGGCGCGCGCACTCTACCATTGGCCCCTGGCGCGCGCACTCTACCATTGGCCCCTGGCGCGCGCACTCTACCATTGGCCCCTGGCGCGCGCACTCTACCATTGGCCCCTGGCACGCGCACTCTACCATTGGCCCCTGGCGCGCGCACTCTACCATTGGCCCCTGGCGCGCGCACTCTACCATTGGCCCCTCGCGCGCACACTCTACCATTGGCCCCTCGCGCGCACACTCTACCATTGGCCCCTCGCGCGCACACTCTACCATTGGCCCCTCGCGCGCACACTCTACCATTGGCCCCTCGCGCGCACACTCTACCATTGGCCCCTCGCGCGCACACTCTACCATTGGCCCCTCGCGCGCACACTCTACCATTGGCCCCTCGCGCGCACACTCTACCATTGGCCCCTCGCGCGCACACTACCATTGGCCCCTCGCGCGCACACTCTACCATTGGCCCCTCGCGCGCACACTCTACCATTGGCCCCTCGCGCGCACACTCTACCATTGGCCCCTCGCGCGCACACTCTACCATTGGCCCCTCGCGCGCACACTCTACCATTGGCCCCTCGCGCGCACACTCTACCATTGGCCCCTCGCGCGCACACTCTACCATTGGCCCCTCGCGCGCACACTCTACCATTGGCCCCTCGCGCGCACACTCTACCATTGGCCCCTCGCGCGCACACTCTACCATTGGCCCCTCGCGCGCACACTCTACCATTGGCCCCTCGCGCGCACACTCTACCATTGGCCCCTCGCGCGCACACTCTACCATTGGCCCCTCGCGCGCACACTCTACCATTGGCCCCTCGCGCGCACACTCTACCATTGGCCCCTCGCGCGCACACTCTACCATTGGCCCCTCGCGCGCACACTCTACCATTGGCCCCTCGCGCGCACACTCTACCATTGGCCCCTCGCGCGCACACTCTACCATTGGCCCCTCGCGCACACACTCTACTATTGGCCCCTCGCGCACACACTCTACTATTTTCCCCTGGAAAACAATACAGCTTCCTCTTACATGACCTGTGGTGAGGTAATAAGAGGGATGGGTCTGAGTGGTCATGTGATGCTCCAGTCCTTCATTACCTGTCAACATAGCGTGACTGGCTGGCTGGGGGACATGAACTGCCTGTACAAGTAAGAATTAATTAAAAGGCTAGTAATTACAACACATAAAAAAGCACTCTGCCACTCCTGTGGTGAACTATAACTTCCAGCATGCCATAGGATCTGCAGGACATGCTGGGAGTTATAGTTCTCCCATGGGATGTTAAAGCAGCACTCCAGTGTTATTTTTCAGTTCTGGAGTGGTGCCTTCAATATCAGCCCTGTGCCCCCATTCTTATACTCACCCTCCAGCGTCTTCATATAGTACTTCACAGACACCACACTGGTCCTACAACAGCATCTTCAACCTGTAGCTTCCAACATAAGAACATACTATTATATATAATAACACCACATATAATAGTATGTTATTTATGTTATTAAATATTTTAACACATTTTTTGCTTCAAATATTTTTTTCCCTATTTTCCACCTCTAAAACCTGGGTGCGTCTTATAGTCCAAAAAATACGGTACATGTGAAACATGAAAATCATAGATTTTTTGGGGGGGTGAAAAAAAAAAAAGTGTGGAAGAAGTCTAATAGCAATGAAATGTGAACTTTGTTATTTTACTAGATCAAGGTCAAAGTTGTACTCATTAGCACAGCTCCTGTTGTAAAAATGGCACTTGATGAAAGTGCAGTGGCAGGATCCATCCATCGATCTCCTCCAATCGGAAAACACTTCAAGTGTAAAAGCTCATTTTTAATCGGAGGTCTGGTCATGTGTCCCTACACCAGCAGCCATTTAATAGACTGGAGAGCTGTGCAGTCTGTGGAAAGCGGCACTAACAAGGGCAGGAGGCGAACCTGTCATACCTATATAATAGTAACTGCCGTACAATTATGTCCCAAACACATCTGCTCAAAGATTAAAGTGCCGAGCCCTTTAAAGAGAATCTGTCACCAAGTTTTTGCTACCTAATCTGAGAGAAGCATAATGTAGGGGCACTGAGTCAGTTACTGGGCTGCTTGCTGTGGTTGTGATAACATCACTGTCTCATCAGCAGGAAAACATCACTACAGGACTAGTAATCCTGCTGCCATGTAGCCCTCCATATTCATGAGCCATATAACCCCGCCCCCACCACCGATTGGTAAATTTCTGTGTACACTGTGCATGGGCAGAGAGCTGGCAATCAGAGAAGTGGGCGGGGTTATACAGAGCTCAACATTCAGAGAACTAGTAGATCTGCAGGAGATAAAACTTGAATTTTGTCAAAACTGCAGCAAGCAGCTCAGTAAGGCCTCTTTCACACTTCCGTTTTTTACAATCAGTCACAATCCATCAAAATGTAGAAAAGACGGATCCTATGCAAACGGATGCACTGGGTCCGTTGTTTTGACGGATCCATCGAGACTATGTGCACACGTTGTATATGTGTCTTCACCGCATTTTTCCGCTGCAAAAATGGATACATAACACAACCCAGGTTAAAAATAATAATAAAAAAAAAATTAAAAAAATAGTCATTCTTACCTTCCGGCATCCCCCGCAGCCTTCCCGATGCTTGCGATGCTGCCTGCAGCTCCCGTTCCCAGTAATGCCTTGCAAGACAATGACCTGTGATGACATAGTAGTCTCGCGAGACCGCTAAGTCATCACAGGTCATTATCTCGCAAGGCATTACTGGGAACAGGAGCTGCCGGCACATCGCAAGCATCGGGAAAGTCGCGGGAAGGCTGTGGGGGATGCCGGAAGGTAAAAATATCACGATTTTTTATTTTTTTTAATTATTTTTAACATTATATATTTTTACTATTGACGCTGCATAGGAAGCATCAATGGTAAAAAGAGAGAGAGAAAGAACGAGAGAGAATTTACCTGACTGGAAATTCTTACACGCATGCTCAGTTTCAAAAGACGGCATCCGTCGCTGAATTCCTGCTTTTGACAGTCAGCGACGGATCCTGCGTACATAGGCTTCCATTATAGCTAACGACGGGCAGTGCAGGATCCGTTGCAGAGCAAAAAAAGTTCCTCTGTGCATTGTCTCCGCCCGACAGACAGCAATTTTACGATGGATCCAGTGCACAACGGATGAAACGGAAGGCCATCGGTCACAATCCATCGCTAATAAGTCTATGAGAAAAAAATGGATCCAGCAGAAACATTTGCTGGATTCGTTGTTTTTTTTTCACAAGACGACGCATTGTGACGGAGAAACAAAAAAAAGACAGAAGTGTGAAAGAGGCCTTAGTAACACATGGCTGGAATCAGGGCCTCTGGCCCTAAGTTATGCTGATCTCAGATGGGGACAAAGATCTGGTGAAAGACTCCCTTTAAACGATATAAATCAAAATAATAGGAATGATTAAAATTCAAATACACAATGTTCGGTGATAAAATGTTCCCACAGTGGATTTGCAGCGACAGAAGCACCTCTAGGATGAATGGATGCTCAGGAATATGAATGCTGGCACTGGTAACTAGTTATCATTCCCTCTGCGGCTCCGCACGGCCTTACCCAACACACCAGTGTTCCAGAAGTACAAAACATTTCTAGCAAAGAAATTTTAAGGAGCTCAACACTTTCATCACATTCATTATTCATTCTTTGGCACAAAATTGTTATTTCAGTAAGATTACTGTAAATCGCTACATGAGGAGATGGCTTGCATGAACAATTAAACGATGGAAACGATAAACTGGATTTAGCTTTATGTTCTTATAGCAAATTTCTTGAGCAATTTAGCAGCACAAACCTAAAGGAAATCCTTCAAATCGAAGTGAATGGAACAGCAGCTCCCCCATCAGATGTGACTGGAAATAGCTAAGGAAGGCTGGGAAAGCAGTCTGTGTGACCTTGGTGCATACAGCGTGCTAATTAATCATTTCCTTACACACGTTCTAGGCTTCCTCAGTACAACAGCAGAGGACAAAAGGCTTTGTAATGTCTACAAATGTCTCCTCTATAATGGTAAGGAAATTGGTGTCATATTCTGGTCATTCGCTTGGGATAACTAGGCACTATATAGATTTACCACCTTAGCACAGAAGAACTGGAGAAGACCACAACTTACTTACTCAGGCCTTAAAGGAGGCATACAGTACTGGTTCAATATGGGCCTAAGAACAAGTAGGCAGGTAGTTACTAACCCATCTCTGTCGACACAGACCGACACGTCGACAGAGCAGTGGATCACTGCGGGGAGCCAGCTGTCAATCAGCATGACATCAGTAGTCACGCCCTGTCGACAGAGCAGTCTGGAAGAGGAAGAGCTGCTGTTGAGCTCTATGCCTGAGCCTGATGGAACAGATAGGTTACTGCCTCTGTTCGTAACAACCTACCTGTTAACTTTTCAGGCCTATAGGTAAAAAAATAAATAGTCCTGGACAATTCCTTTAAAGATGCTGCATTTTCAAGTTACATTTAGATGATACATAACATTGATGTAAGCATTTCTAGTGCGGCTACATCTTGTACAGAAGCTGTAGTCTTGCCTATCCAAAATGTTTCTTGAAAAGTCTGCTACAAACATTGTACAATGCAGTGTGTTTAGTGAGAAGATGGAATATTTCAAAGGGTTGGAAGCTGGTGAAGACATAGTAAGATGGTAACATCTACACCGTGTGCAGAATTATTAGGCAAGTTGTATTTTAGAGGATTATTTTTATTATTAATCAACAACTATTTTCTCGATCAACCCAAAAGACTCAAATATCAAAGCTTAATATTTTTGGACGTTGGAGTGGGGTTTTTCAGATTTGGCTATCTTAGGAGGATATCTGTTTGTGCAGGTAACTATTACTGTGCAGAATTATTAGGCAACTTAATAAAAACCAAATATATTCCCATCTCATTTCTTTATTTTCACCAGGTAAACCAACATAACTGCACAAAATTTAGAAATAAACATTTCTGACATGCAAAAACAAAACCCCAAAAACTTAGTGACAAATATAGCCACCTTTCTTTATGATGACACTCAACAGCCTCCCATCCATAGATTCTGTCAGTTGCTTGATCTGTTTACGATCAACATTGCGTGCAGCAGCCACCACAGCCTCCCAGACACTGTTCCGAGAGGTGTACTGTATTCCCTCCCTGTAGATCTCACATTTTATGAGGGACCACAGGTTCTCTATGGGGTTCAGATCAGGTGAACAAGGGGGCCATGTCATTATTTTTTCTTCTTTGAGACCTTTACTGGCCAGCCACGCTGTGGAGTAGTTGGAGGCATGTGGTGGAGCATTGTCCTGCATGAAAATCATGTTTTTCTTGAACGATTCCGACTTCTTCCTGTACCGCTGCATGGAGAAGTTGTCTTCCAGAAACTGGCAGTAGGTCTGGGAGTTGAGCTTCACTCCATCCTCAACCCAAAAAGGCCCCACAAGTTCCTCTTTGATGATACCAGCCCATACTAGTACCCCACCTCCACCTCGCTGGTGTCTGAGTCAGAGTGGAGCACTCTGCCCTTTACTGATCCAGCCTCTGGCCCATCAAGAGTCACTCTCATTTCATCAGTCCATAAAATCTTTGAAAAGTCAGTCTTAACCCCTTCACCCCCGGAGCTTTTTTCATTTTTTCGTTTTCTGCTCCCCTCCTTCCCAGAGCCATAACTTTTTTATTTTTCCGTCAATATGGCCATGTGAGGGCTTATTTTTTGCGGGACGAGATGTGGTTTTGAACGATACCATTGGTTTTACCATGCCGTGTAACAGAAAACGGGAAAAAAATTCCAAGTGCGATGAAATTGCAAAAAAAAGTGCAATCTCACACTTGTTTTTTGTTTGGCTTTTTTGCTAGGTTCACCAAATGCTAAAACTAACCTACCATTATGATTCTCCAGGTCATTACGAGTTAGACATAGACACCAAACATGCCTAGGTTCTCTTTTATCTAAATGGTAATAAAACATTCCAGTTTGCTAAAAAAAAAAAAAAAATGTGCCATTTTCCGATACCCGTAGCGTCTCCAATTTTCATGATCTGGGGTCTGGTGAGGGCTTATTTTATGCGTGCCGAGCTGGCGCTTTAATGATACCATTTTGGTGCAGATACGTTCTTTTGATCGACCGTTATTGCATTTTAATGCAATGTTGCGGCGACCAAAAAAAATGTAATTTTGACATTTTGATTTTTTTTCTCACTACGTCATTTAGCGATCAGATTAATGCTTTGTTTTTATTGATAGATCAGGCGATTCTGAACGCGGCGATACCAAATATGTGTAAGTTTGATTTATCTTTTTGTTGTTTTATTTTGATTGGGGCGAAAGGAGGGTGATTTGAAATGTTATATATTTTTTATATTTTTAAACACTTTTTTTTTTTGGCATGCTTCAATAGCCTGCACTACACGATCGCCTCTGCTACATAGAGGTGAAGCACAGATCACCTCTATGTAGCAGAAATGCAGGGTTGCTTTGAACGCCGACCACAGGGTGGCGCTCAAAGCAATCGGCCATCAACAACCATAGAGGTCTCAAGGAGACCTCTGGTTGTTATGGCAATGCACCGATGACCCCCGATAATGTGACAGGGGTCAGCGGTGCGAGAACCTCCGGCCGCGCGGCCAGGAGCGCTAGTTAAATGCCGCTGTCAGCGTTTGACAGCGGCATTTAACTAGTTAATGGGCGTGGGTGGATCACGATTCCGCTCGCGCTCATTGTACGCACATGTCAGCTGTACAAAACAGCTGACATGTCGCGGCTTTGAGGTGGGCTCACCGCCGGAGCCCACCTCAAAGCGGGGGTTCTGCCAGCTGACGTACTATTCCGTCAGCTGGCAGAAAGGGGTTAAGATATTTCTTGGCCCAGTCTTGACGTTTTATCTTATGCTTCTTGTACAAAGGTGGTCGTTTTTCAGCCTTCCTTACCTTGGCCATGTCCTTGAGTATCGCACACCTTGTGCTTTTTGTTACTCCAGTAACGTTGCAGCTCTGAAATATGGCAAAACAGGTGGCAAATAGCATCTTGGAGGCTTCACGCTTGATTTTCCTCAATTCATGGGCAGTTATTTTGCGCCTTTTTTGCCCAACACGCTTCTTTTGACCCTGTTGGCTATTTGCCATGAAACACTTGATTGTTCGGTGATCACGCTTCAAAAGTTTGGCAATTTCAAGACTGCTGCATCCCTCTGCAAGACATCTCACAATTTTGGACTTTTCAGAGACCGTCAAATATCTCTTCTGACTAGTGTTGAGCGATACAGTCCGATACTTGAAAGTATCGGTATCGGAAAGTATCGGCCGATACCGGCAAAGTATCGGATCCAATCCGATACCGATACCCGATACCAATACAAGTCAATGGGACTCAAGTATCGGACGGTATTCCTGATGGTTCCCAGGGTCTGAAGGAGAGGAAACTCTCCTTCAGGCCCTGGGATCCATATAAATGTGTAAAAGAAAGAATTAAAATAAAAAATATCGCTATACTCACCTGTCCGACGCAGCCTGGACCTCAGCGAGGGAACAGGCAGCGTTGTTTGTTTAAAATTCGCGCTTTTACTTGGTTACGTGAAGTCCCGGCTTGTGATTGGTCAGGGCGGCCATGTTGCCGGGACGCGGACCAATCACAGCAAGCCGTGACGAAATTACGTCACGGCTTGCTGTGATTGGTCCGCGTCCCGGCAACATGGCCGCCATTAACCAATCACAAGCCGTGACGTCACGGGAGGCTGGACACGCGCGCTTTTTAAAATGGGCGCGTGTCCAGCCTCCCGTGACGTCCCGGCTTGTGATTGGTTGCGCCGCGGTCAACCAATCACAAGCCGGGAGGCTGGACACGCGCGCATTTTAAAATTTTAAAATGCGCGCGTGTCCAGCCTCCCGGCTTGTGATTGGTTGATCGCGGCGCAACCAATCACAAGCCGGGACGTCACGGGAGGCTGGACACGCGCCCATTTTAAAATGCGCGCGTGTCCAGCCTCCCGTGACGTCACGGCTTGTGATTGGTTGCGTCTCCCATGTGACTGCGACGCAACCAATCACAAAGCCGGGACGTAATTTTAAAATCCTTAAGGACCTGAAATTACGTCACGGCTTGCTGTGATTGGTTGCGTCGCCCATGTGACTGCGACGCAACCAATCACAACGCCGGAACGTAATTTTAAAATCCTGAAGGACCTGAAATTACGTCACGGCTTGCTGTGATTGGTTGCGTCCCGGTCACATGGGCGGCACGCAACCAATCACAAGCCGGGACTCACGTAAAGGAAAGAAAAGCGCGAATTTTAAACAAAGAACGCTGCCGCTTCCCTCGGTAAGGTGCAGGCTGCGTCGGAGAGGTGAGTATAGCAATATTTTTTATTTTAATTCTCTCTTTTACACATTTTTACATTAATGTTGTTTCGATACCGATACCCGATATCACAAAAATATCGGATCTCGGTATCGGAATTCCGATACAGCAAGTATCGGCCGATACCCGATACTTGCAGTATCGGAATGCTCAACACTACTTCTGACCCATTTTGCCAAAGGAAAGGAAGTTGCCTAATAATCACGCACACCTTATATAGGGTTTTGATGTCATTAGACAACACCCCTCCTCATTACAGAGATGCACATCACCTGATTTACTTAATTGGTAGTTGGCTCTCAAGCCTGAACAGCTTGGAGTAGGACAACATGTATAAAAAGTATCATGTGATCAAAATACAACTTGTCTAATAATTCTGCACACAGTGTACTATATAATTGTCTAAGGGGTACTTCCGTCTGTCTGAACCGGAAATCCCGCATCGTTGATTGGTCGCGGCTGCCAGGGGTTCAAGAGAGGCCTGGATGTGTTCCTGGAGCATAACAATATTGTATCTTACCGTTATTAGGTTCTTTAGAAGGACGTAGATCTGGAGAATTATTCTGATGGAATATAGGCTGAACTGGATGGACAAATATCTTTTTTCGGCCTTGCTAACTATGTTACTATATTAAGAAAGTGTGGATTTCTCTCGATTAAGATATTGGATCACAAATATTACATTATCATTTTATTCAACTTTCTATGACCCATGTGTCCATATAGATGGCTTAGGAAGGTTGAGCCTACTGACTGATGTCCTTTAATAGTTGATTTTTTTTATCAATTAACCAAACGCAAAGATTTTGTAGGTTAATAGGCAGGTGCATAAGTACCGTAAACTCTCTCTCTCTATATATATATATCAAACTGGTGATAGTGATAATTTTAATATGTAGGTTGAAGCACAGGCATAAACTTAAACAGAAACTGCTAAACTAGGTGAGGAACAGAGGTTGATACAGAGGTGGGGTTGTACTGTATAAGACAGTTGCATGTCAAAAGATCATATAAAAAGCAGGACTGAACACAGCAATAAGATAATTGTGCCGTAGCAGCAAGATATCAAAAGGCAAAGATTTCAAGGCATACTGGGGTTTAAGATGTGCTGTACAAGTTCTTTTGAAGAAGCACAAAGAAATGGGCATTGCTGAGTAATGTAGATGCAGTGGTGGACCAACGAAACTAAGTGCAGCAAATGAAAAAAACATCATGCATACTTTCAGTCAAAATCAGATGTCATCTAGCAGGGTCATTAGCTCAGAACTTGCAGCTGAACCCATTTATACGTATTTACTGATCAGAGATGTCTGGTCAGGAATGGTTTTCATAGAGGAATTGAGAACAAAAAGCTTCACCTTTACCATGTAAATAAGACCAACCAACTTAATTATGCATTAAAACATAATAACTTGGGTGCAGAAAAATAGCACCAGGACCTCGTGAGCTACTAAATGTTAAATATTTGGCTGTAAGAGAAGGAAGTTTGTTCTCTGGAGAGTAGTACAATAATGTGTCTGCAGGCAACAGTGAGGCATGGTGGAGGTTCCTTACAAGTTTGGGTCTCCATTTCAATAAACTGTCTTGGGAATTAGGTCAAAATTAATGGTGTCCTCAATGTTATGAAACAAAGGCAGATACTTATCCATCATGTACTACCATCAGGGAGTCACCTAACCGGATCCTTATTTATTCTGCAGCAGGACAACAACCCCATACCAACAGCCAATATCTATAAAGAAGTTGTCCACTACAATAACTTTTTTTTAAAATCTTGCTATTATGTGCCACTGAAAACATGAAAACATCCACTGTGTTTATTTTAGCAATATTACCTTTTATCATGCTGTAGCAGCACATCTTTACTGCTGGATCCAGCTCTCATGGGGTTAATCGACAACTTCCTTTCTCCTGACTTACTGTGCTCTAATACTACAAGTTCCATGATGCCTTGCACTGGCCTCTAAGCCCGAACCTAGCACACCCACTCCAAAACACACCCCAACCCCTCCCTCCTCTCCCTCCTCTATCTTCAAAAAGATTTGTGATGTCATTTCTGTCCAACCTCCTCTTTTACATTTGTCCAACCCACACTCCATTACACACAGATAGATAGATGGATAGATGGATATAGGATGGATAGATAGATACAGATATATCTATATATCTATGTCTATTTCCATAGATATGTCCATATCCATGTTTCTAAACCCCTTCGCCCCTGGAGCTTTTTTGTTTTCGTTTATCGCTCCCTTTCTTTCCAGAGCCATAATTTTTCCATCAATATGGCCATGTGAGGGCTTATCTTTTGCGGGACAAGTTCTACTTTTGAACGACATCATTGGTTTTACCATGTCGTGTAACAGAAAATGAGAAAAAAATTAAAAGTGCAATGAAATTGCAAAAAAGTGCAAATCCCAAACTTGTTTTTTGCTTGGCTTTTTTGCTAGGTTCACAAATTGCTAAGGCTGTGTGCACATGTTGCGGATTTGATTGCAGATCTGCAGCGTTTTTTGCCGCACTGAATTGCATCAAATCCGCAGTGTAGTGCACAACCAATGTAAGTCTATGGGAGCCGCAGACTTGTGCACATGCTGTGGAAAAAGCCACACCGAAACGCAGCTTTTTTTTTTCCGCAGCATGTCACTTCTTTTGTGCGGAACTGCAGCGTTTCTGCACCCATAGACTTTCATTGAGTTGGGCACATCCGCAGCAAAAAAGCAGATGTAGAAAAGATCTTCAGTTTAGAGGCGGATGTGGGTCTGAGAAATGCTGCAGTTCGGGAGGAGGGAAGTGTGTGGGCGGTGACGGTGTGCGTGTATGTGTGTGCGGACGGGGTCTGCGGGCTGTTCGGATGTGTGCGGTGCTGTGCGGGGCTGTTCAGGTGTGTGCGGGGTCTGCGGGCTGTTCGGATGTGTGCGGGACTGTTCAGATATGTGCGGCCCTGTTCAGGTGTGTGCGGGGTCTGTGGGCTGTTCGTGTGTGTGCGGGGGGTCTTTTGGGGTGTGTGTGCAGGCATCATCCGATGGGACTACAAGTACGCAGCATTCAATCTGCAGCTCATTCGGCTGTAATCCGGACAGTGGACACACCCTACGCTATCCATTCATCTATCAATAGATATAGCTATCCAGACACATCTATAGATAGATATATGAATAGATAGATATATGCATCTATAGATCTATCTATATGTAGATCTGTCTATCCATTTCATCTATCATCTATCTGTCTATCTGTGTGTGTAATGGAGTGTGGGTTGGACAAATGTAAAAGAGGAGGTTGAACAATAATGACATCACAAATTTTTTTTTTTTGTTCAATAATACATCTTTATTTAGCTTTCCAAAACGCATAAAAACCGCACCAAAAGCGAATTAAAAAATGCATCAAAACCGTGCAAAAAACTGCATAAAAAAACGCATCAAAACTGCACAAAAAAGCATCAAAACTGCACCAAAAACTGCATCAACACTGCCCCAAAACTGCACCAAAAACTGCATCAAAACTGCACCAAAAACTGCATCAAAACCGCACCAAGAACTGCATCAAAACCGCACCAAAAACTGCATCAAAACCGCACCAAAACTGCACCAGGTTTTGATGCAGTTTTTATGCAGTTTTTGGTGCAGCTTTGATGCTTTTTTGGGTGCGGTTTATGCGCGGTTTTAATGCCGTTTTTGGAAATAAATAATTAACCGGAAAATGTGCATGATTGAATGGAAACATGCATGAAAAAACGGATTCCAAGGCCGGATTCATCATTTCACATCTCAGTTTCATACGTTTTTTGCCGGATCCGTCGCTGTGCGTTTTTTCGCCGGACAGAAAAACTGTTCCTTTGTATGCGTTTTCCATCCGGCGGAAACAGCTTTTTTGACGGATCTGGCAAAAAACGGATGAAACGTGTAGCCATCATGCGCAATCCAGCGCTAATACAACTATATGAGGAAAAAACGGATCCGGTGGAAAAAAATGGATCCGCTTTTTTCAAAACTCGCCAGATTGTGCCTCATGGCAAAAACCTGATGTGAAAGCAGCCAAATATATGGATAGATACATCTATGTATCTATAGATATATCTATCTATAAATATATCTATGGATAAATATATCCATAGATATATAATAGAAAGGCCGATGTTTCTAAGGCTACTTTCACACTAGCGTCGTGCACTGCACGTTGCAATGCGTCGTTGTGGAGAAAAAATGCATCCTGCAAAGTTGACCGCAGGATGCGTTTTTTCTCCATAGACTTATTAGCGACGCAGTGCCACACGTCGCAACCGTCATGCGACGGTTGCGCAGTGTTTTGGGGCACCGCCGGCACAAAAAAAGTTACATGTAACTTTTTTTGTGTGTCTAGTCTGCCATTTTCGACGGTGCATGCGCGGGCGAAACACAGCCCCCTCCTCCCCGGACCTTGCAATGGGGCAGCGGAAGCGTCTTAAGACTGGACCAGTATGGTTCGGTACGTCGGGCCCCTTACCGACGCTAGTGTGAAAGCAGCCTAAGGCTACTTTCACACTTGCGTTTTTAGCAATCCGTCTTTTTGGGAAAAAAACAGATCCTGCAAATGTGCTCGAAGGATGCGTTTTTTACCCATAGACTTGTATTAGTCACGGATCGTGACGGATGGCCACACGTCGCGTCCGTCGTGCAACGGATGCGTCATGTTTTGGCGGCTGTTATGGTTCTCAATGGCAAGAGAACATAGCCCAGCAAACATAAGAACTAGCTCTTGGAAGGATGGAAACTAAACTGACCATGAACTAAACCTGCCGCACAACTAACAGTAGCCGGGTAGCGTAGCCTGCGTTTTATCCCTAGACGCCCAGCGCCGGCCGGAGGACTAACTAATCCTGGCAGAGGAAAATATAGTCCTGGCTCACCTCTAGAGAAATTTCCCCGAAAGGCAGACAGAGGCCCCCACAAATATTGGCGGTGATTTTAGATGAAATGACAAACGTAGTATGAAAATAGATTTAGCAAAATTGAGGTCCGCTTACTAGATAGCAGGAAGACAGAAAGGGCACTTTCATGGTCAGCTGAAAACCCTATCAAAACATCATCCTGAAATTACTTTAAGACTCTAGTATTAACTCATAACATCAGAGTGGCAATTTCAGATCACAAGAGCTTTCCAGACACAGAAACGAAACTACAGCTGTGAACTGGAACAAAATGCAAAAACAAACAAGGACTAAAGTCCAACTTAGCTGGGAGTTGTCTAGCAGCAGGAACATGCACAGAAAGGCTTCTGATTACAATGTTGACCGGCATGGAAGTGACAGAGGAGCAAGGCTAAATAGCGACTCCCACATCCTGATGGAAACAGGTGAACAGAGAGGATGATGCACACCAGTTCAATTCCACCAGTGGCCACCGGGGGAGCCCAAAATCCAATTTCACAACAGTACCCCCCCCTCAAGGAGGGGGCACCGAACCCTCACCAGAACCACCAGGGCGATCAGGATGAGCCCTATGAAAGGCACGGACCAAATCGGAGGCATGAACATCAGAGGCAGTCACCCAAGAATTATCCTCCTGACCGTATCCCTTCCATTTGACCAGATACTGGAGTTTCCGTCTGGAAACACGGGAGTCCAAGATTTTTTCCACAACGTACTCCAACTCGCCCTCAACCAACACCGGAGCAGGAGGCTCAACGGAAGGCACAACCGGTACCTCATACCTGCGCAATAATGACCGATGAAAAACATTATGAATAGAAAAAGATTCAGGGAGGTCCAAACGGAAGGACACGGGGTTAAGAATCTCCAATATCTTGTACGGGCCGATGAACCGAGGCTTAAACTTGGGAGAAGAAACCCTCATAGGGACAAAACGAGAAGACAACCACACCAAGTCCCCAACACAAAGCCGAGGACCAACCCGACGCCGGCGGTTGGCAAAAAGCTGAGTCTTCTCCTGGGACAACTTCAAATTGTCCACTACCTGCCCCCAAATCTGATGCAACCTCTCCACCACAGCATCCACTCCAGGACAATCCGAAGATTCCACCTGACCAGAAGAAAATCGAGGATGAAACCCTGAATTACAGAAAAAGGGAGATACCAAGGTGAGCAGAGCTGGCCCGATTATTGAGGGCAAACTCCGCTAAAGGCAAAAAAGCAACCCAATCATCCTGATCTGCAGACACAAAACACCTCAAATATGTCTCCAAGGTCTGATTCGTCCGCTCGGTCTGGCCATTAGTCTGAGGATGGAAAGCAGATGAGAAAGACAAATCTATGCCCATCCTAGCACAGAATGCTCGCCAAAATCTAGACACGAATTGGGTACCTCTGTCAGAAACGATATTCTCCGGAATACCATGCAAACGGACCACATTTTGAAAAAACAGAGGAACCAACTCGGAAGAAGAAGGCAACTTAGGCAGGGGAACCAAATGGACCATCTTAGAGAAACGATCACACACCACCCAGATGACAGACATCTTCTGAGAAACAGGAAGATCAGAAATAAAATCCATCGAGATGTGCGTCCAGGGCCTCTTCGGGATAGGCAAGGGCAACAACAATCCACTAGCCCGAGAACAACAAGGCTTGGCCCGAGCACAAACGTCACAAGACTGCACGAAGCCTCGCACATCTCGAGACAGGGAAGGCCACCAGAAGGACCTTGCCACCAAATCCCTGGTACCAAAGATTCCAGGATGACCTGCCAACGCAGAAGAATGAACCTCAGAAATGACTTTACTGGTCCAATCATCAGGAACAAACAGTCTACCAGGTGGGCAACGATCAGGTCTATCCGCCTGAAACTCCTGCAAGGCCCGCCGCAGGTCTGGAGAAACGGCAGACAATATCACTCCATCCTTAAGGATACCTGTAGGTTCAGAATTACCAGGGGAGTCAGGCTCAAAACTCCTAGAAAGGGCATCCGCCTTAACATTCTTAGAACCCGGCAGGTAGGACACCACAAAATTAAACCGAGAGAAAAACAACGACCAGCGCGCCTGTCTAGGATTCAGGCGTCTGGCGGACTCAAGATAAATTAGATTTTTGTGGTCAGTCAATACCACCACCTGATGTCTAGCCCCCTCAAGCCAATGACGCCATTCCTCAAAAGCCCACTTCATGGCCAAAAGCTCCCGATTCCCAACATCATAATTCCGCTCGGCGGGCGAAAATTTACGTGAGAAAAAAGCACAAGGTCTCATCACGGAGCAATCGGAACTTCTCTGCGACAAAACCGCCCCAGCTCCGATTTCAGAAGCGTCGACCTCAACCTGAAAAGGAAGAGCAACATCAGGCTGACGCAACACAGGGGCGGAAGAAAAGCGGCGCTTAAGCTCCCGAAAGGCCTCCACAGCAGCAGGGGACCAATCAGCAACATCAGCACCCTTCCTAGTCAAATCAGTCAATGGTTTAACAACATCAGAAAAACCAGCAATAAATCGACGATAAAAGTTAGCAAAGCCCAAAAATTTCTGAAGACTCTTAAGAGAAGAGGGTTGCGTCCAATCACAAATAGCCTGAACCTTGACAGGATCCATCTCGATGGAAGAGGGGGAAAAAATATATCCCAAAAAGGAAATCTTTTGAACCCCAAAAACGCACTTAGAACCCTTCACACACAAGGAATTAGACCGCAAAACCTGAAAAACCCTCCTGACCTGCTGGACATGAGAGTCCCAGTCATCCGAAAAAATCAAAATATCATCCAGATACACAATCATAAATTTATCCAAATAATCACGGAAAATGTCATGCATAAAGGACTGAAAGACTGAAGGGGCATTTGAAAGACCAAAAGGCATCACCAAATACTCAAAGTGGCCCTCGGGCGTATTAAATGCGGTTTTCCACTCATCCCCCTGCTTAATTCGCACCAAATTATACGCCCCACGGAGATCTATCTTAGAGAACCACTTGGTCCCCTTTATGCGAGCAAACAAATCAGTCAGCAGTGGCAACGGATATTGATATTTAACCGTGATCTTATTCAAAAGCCGATAATCAATGCACGGCCTCAAAGAGCCATCTTTCTTAGCCACAAAGAAAAAACCGGCTCCTAAGGGAGATGACGAAGGACGAATATGTCCCTTTTCCAAGGACTCCTTTATATATTCTCGCATAGCAGCATGTTCAGGCACAGACAGATTAAATAAACGACCCTTAGGGTATTTACTACCCGGAATCAAATCTATGGCACAATCGCACTCCCGGTGCGGAGGTAATGAACCAAGCTTAGGTTCTTCAAAAACGTCACGATATTCAGTCAAGAATTCAGGAATCTCAGAGGGAATAGATAATGAAATGGAAACCACAGGTACGTCCCCATGCGTCCCCTTACATCCCCAGCTTAACACAGACATAGCTTTCCAGTCAAGGACTGGGTTATGAGATTGCAGCCATGGCAATCCAAGCACCAACACATCATGTAGGTTATACAGCACAAGAAAGCGAATAATCTCCTGGTGATCCGGATTAATTCGCATAGTTACTTGTGTCCAGTATTGTGGTTTATTGCTAGCCAATGGAGTGGAGTCAATCCCCTTCAGGGGTATAGGAGTTTCAAGAGGCTCCAAATCATACCCACAGCATTTGGCAAAGGACCAATCCATAAGACTCAAAGCGGCGCCAGAGTCGACATAGGCATCCGCGGTAATAGATGATAAAGAACAAATCAGGGTCACAGATAGAATAAACTTAGACTGTAAAGTGCCAATTGAAACAGACTTATCAAGCTTCTTAGTACGCTTAGAGCATGCTGATATAACATGAGTTGAATCACCGCAATAGAAGCACAACCCATTTTTTCGTCTAAAATTCTGCCGTTCACTTCTGGACAGAATTCTATCACATTGCATATTCTCTGGCGTCTTCTCAGTAGACACCGCCAAATGGTGTACAGGTTTGCGCTCCCGCAGACGCCTATCGATCTGGATAGCCATTGTCATGGACTCATTCAGACCCGCAGGCACAGGGAACCCCACCATAACATCCTTAATGGCATCAGAGAGACCCTCTCTGAAATTCGCCGCCAGGGCGCACTCATTCCACTGAGTAAGCACAGCCCATTTACGGAATTTCTGGCAGTATATTTCAGCTTCGTCTTGCCCCTGAGATAGGGACATCAAGGCCTTTTCCGCCTGAAGTTCTAACTGAGGTTCCTCATAAAGCAACCCCAAGGCCAGAAAAAACGCATCCACATTGAGCAACGCAGGATCCCCTGGAGCCAATGCAAAAGCCCAATCCTGAGGGTCGCCCCGGAGCAAGGAAATCACAATCCTGACCTGCTGAGCAGGATCTCCAGCAGAGCGAGATTTCAGGGACAAAAACAACTTGCAGTTATTTTTGAAATTTTGAAAGCAAGATCTATTCCCCGAGAAAAATTCAGGCAAAGGAATTCTAGGTTCAGATATAGGAACATGAACAACAAAATCTTGTAAATTCTGAACTTTCGTGGTGAGATTATTCAAACCTGCAGCTAAACTCTGAATATCCATTTTAAACCGGTGAACACAGAGCCATTCCAGGATTAGAAGGAGAGAGAGAGAGAAAGGCTGCAATATAGGCAGACTTGCAAGAGTTTCAATTACAAGCACACTCAGAACTGAAGGGAAAAAAAAAATATATCTTCAGCAGACTTCTCTTTTCTCTCCTTTCTCTGTCAATTAATTTAACCCTTTTGGGCCGGTCAAACTGTTATGGTTCTCAATGGCAAGAGAACATAGCCCAGCAAACATAAGAACTAGCTCTTGGAAGGATGGAAACTAAACTGACCATGAACTAAACCTGCCGCACAACTAACAGTAGCCGGGTAGCATAGCCTGCGTTTTATCCCTAGACGCCCAGCGCCGGCCGGAGGACTAACTAATCCTGGCAGAGGAAAATATAGTCCTGGCTCACCTCTAGAGAAATTTCCCCGAAAGGCAGACAGAGGCCCCCACAAATATTGGCGGTGATTTTAGATGAAATGACAAACGTAGTATGAAAATAGATTTAGCAAAATTGAGGTCCGCTTACTAGATAGCAGGAAGACAGAAAGGGCACTTTCATGGTCAGCTGAAAACCCTATCAAAACATCATCCTGAAATTACTTTAAGACTCTAGTATTAACTCATAACATCAGAGTGGCAATTTCAGATCACAAGAGCTTTCCAGACACAGAAACGAAACTACAGCTGTGAACTGGAACAAAATGCAAAAACAAACAAGGACTAAAGTCCAACTTAGCTGGGAGTTGTCTAGCAGCAGGAACATGCACAGAAAGGCTTCTGATTACAATGTTGACCGGCATGGAAGTGACAGAGGAGCAAGGCTAAATAGCGACTCCCACATCCTGATGGAAACAGGTGAACAGAGAGGATGATGCACACCAGTTCAATTCCACCAGTGGCCACCGGGGGAGCCCAAAATCCAATTTCACAACAGGCGGCCCGTTGGGACGAAAAAAAACCTTCAAGTAAAAGTGTTTTTGTCTGTCGCTTCCGCCATTTTCTACCGGGTCATTCCATATCAAGTGATCCAAATATGAATATTTTTTTTACCTTACGTCTTTAGATCTTTTTTATTTTTTGTTTTTATGAAGTACAACTTTAGTTAATTACAAATTAAAAGTTTAAATTTTTTTTCTTCATCAGTTAATTTTTTACAGATTTTTAAAGTTTTGAAAAAGCATGGATTTTGGCCTGGTATGGCTTTACATTTTTTATCATATCTCGGGCTAGAATTAAGATATAGAGGTGGGAGAGGCATCATTTTTCTCAGAACGGTACTGGCTTTCATTTGATATGTCACAAGACTATGTTTCTTTATATTTTGTTTTGGAGAAATCAAATTAAAAATTTTGATGCGCAATTCTGAAAAAAACGTATGTTTTAAAATTGTGAAAACATGCATGTGTGTTACTTGTGTCCTTGTTTATATTTGTACAGGGATTCAACTTGGGATCTATCACATTTGTATTTTTTTTTTAAGCCTTGAATCATCTGATTTTATGTTTGTGTGAGTTTCTTCCCTTTTTCTTTTCAAATTACAACTTACTGCATTCAACATTTATATGTAACAATAAAGAAACACAAAAAACAAATACCGAAGTGCCAGAATAAATACATCTTAATCATCATAACAACTTGCTCAGCATTTTCAACCTGAATTCATTGAACAAGCCAAAAGATAAAAGGTGATCACATCCTCCAGTGTGATTCTCTAAATACAGTCTCGTCCTAATTATATGTTAAAAACAAGATTCAAAGAACCAATATTTCTACCACCTATTTATACATGGAACAATTTTTTTTCTACTATATCACTAAACATGTCATTTCTGAAGTGTTTAAGAAGAATAGTCCAGTAGTTAAATCCTCGTACTATAAAATATGAACTAATCAAACAATTAATAGTAGGTTTTTACACTGGCCTTCTATCATCAGTGTGTCCCTTCTAGTGGGTGAAATGTCATCTTGTCCATAAGCGCTCACTAGCAATGGCCGCTTCCTTCTGTGTCAGAGTATGTGCGGCTGTCATGGTGCTCGGCTCCACCTGAGTTATATCTGATTTTTGTTCACTTTTACAATGTCTGATTTTCTTGGATACACAAAGGACGGCGCTGGACCGGAAGGTGCAGAAAAGTCACTTCTACGTCTTCATTTTCACAATCTTTGGAGAGTCCAGTAGCCGCCAGCGCTGATCATATTCACAGGTTACATAGCCAGTTGTGTCATCCATTGCCGATCTTGTGCCGCCTTCTACCACGTCATGGACGTCACTGTCTTTATTTCCACTACATGGGATGACAGTCCTGTATTGCTGAGTCCCCTTTCTGCTTCCTGTAACTGATGTTATAACAAACTCTCCTCCTCCTCTTCGTAGTCCTGGTTTGAACAATACATGAACTGGATGGTAAGAGTATGTTTCTCCCTACATTTGAGGAGTTGCCTGGGTGATAAGATTTGGTGGGAATACGGCCTCTGGAGGCTGGAGCTGCCGGCCGGTCGTCTGCTCTGCAGTCACTGTCTACCCCTGGTCATTCTCAGCCCTAACAAAGCTTCTCCTCTGTCCTCTCCTGCTTCTATGTGGTAACATAATAAAATAATATAGAAATATCTAACAATCATGGATTATTTGGTAAATATGGACCCCACACTGTTAGACCACAGGCTGAACAGATCTGAAATCAAGATTTTTGAACTGACAATGTAATAGTTTTATTTTTTAAAATATGATCCCATAATGATCCCATCTTGTATTTTGGTACAGATGTGAATAGGAGCATAGCAGGGACATGTGCAGTTTTTGAAATTTTTAAATTAAACGTTTTTTTCGGAAATGCGTTTTAATGTTTTGCGCCTGCGTTCGCATACGTAAATTATTATCAAAGATACCCTTGTGACATATCTGGTGAAAGCCTGTACTCTTCTGAGTAGAATGGTGTTTATTTTGTTTCTCTATCTCTTTTCTAGCCTGAGTTATGGGGAGAAATGTAAAGGCAGGCAACACCGAAATTCGCACTTTTTCCGAACTTTGAAAATCAATAAAAAAAATAAAAAAAAATTCTACAATTTTTTTTTCTTCGCATTTTGCATTCTCTGACACACTATTACCAAATAACAAAATCTCAAAAGAATTAAAAATATAGTGGTAAAAATCATTGGTTCACTTGACATGGAATGACCCTACCGCGCATGCGCGGCCAAAACTACGCCCCCTCCTCCCTGGACTTCAGAATCGGCAGCGGATGCATTGAAAAACTGCATCCGCTGCCCACGACGTGCACAAATTTCACAACGTGCGTCAGTACGTAGGCCCGACGCATAGCGACGGACCCGTACCGACGCAAGGGTGAAATAGGCCTTTATGAGCGTTTAATTTAATTAAAAAATGGAAAAAAACGGCGTGGGCTCCCGCGCAATTTTCTGCACCAGAGGGGGAAAGCCGACGGCCGGGGGCCAATATTTGTAGCCTGCTATGAATATCAGCCCGCAGCTGTCTGCATAGCCTTTACTTACTTTAAATAGGGAGACCCCCCCCAAAAAAAATGACATGGGGTCCCCCTATATTTTATAGCCAGAAAGGCTACGCAGACAGCTGCGGGCTGATATTCAAAGCCTAGAGAGGGGTCATGGATATTGCCCCCCGCCGGCTACAAATACCAGTCCGCAGCCGCCCCAGAAATGGCGCATCTGTAAGATGCGCCAATTCCGGCACTTAGCCCCTCTCTTCTCACTCCCTTGTAGCGGTGGGATATGGGGTAATAAGGGGTTAATGTCACCTTGCTATTGTAAGGTGACATTAAGCCGGGTTAATAACGGAGAGGCGTCAATAAGACGCCTATCCGTTATTAATCCAATAATAAGAAAGGGTTAATAAAACACGCACACATTAGGAAAAAGTATTTTAATATTCTTTATTTCACCATACTTCAGCGCCTGCAAAAAATGTAAAATAAACCGTATACTACCTGTCCGCCGTAGTCCAATTAATAACGAGTGTCCCACGACGATCTCCCCTATAGAACAGTGACATCGGGTGATGTCACTGCTCTATAGGACCCTCAGTGACACACTGACAGGAGACAATGGCTCCTGCAGGGAATCACTGAGAGGTTACTAAAGTTCAAAGTCTCACTTTATGGCAATTGCTGCCTGGGAAAATGTCTCATACAGCAATGCCATAAAGTGAGACTAGGGACTATTTTCTCACAGGGGCGTAGGAATACAATGTGGAAGGATACCTTCCATCATTGTGTTCCTGGAGCCCCTGGAGAGCAGTCGCATCAGCAGATGCTCCTGCTCTCCACGGGAGATCGTCGAGGGACACTCGTTTTAATTGGATTTCTGCGGATCAGGGAGTACATTGGTTGTTTATTATTTTTATATTTTTTACAGATGACAATGGCTTCGGGGATCAAGGTGACAAGTGATGGCGAGTCTGTACTGTATGTTACATGTACTGTATGTCTGTTGTATGTATGTGCGTACTGTATGTGGCATGTTGCATGTCGCATGTCACATGTCGTCGCATGTTGCCGCATGGTGCATGCTGCATGTCGTCGCATGGTGCATTTCGTCGCATGGTGCATGTCGTCGCATGGTGCATGTCGTCGCATGGTGCATGTCGTCGCATGGTGCATCTCGCATGTTGTCGCATTGTGCATGTTGCATGGTGCATGTCGTCGCATGGTGCATGTTGCATGTCGTCGCATCGTGCATGTCGCCGCATATCGCATGGTGCATGTTGTCACATGTTGTTACATGTCACATGGTGTGTGTTGTATGTATGTACTGTATATGTGTATTTATTTTTTTTTACATTCACCACATTAGCCGGATGATGGGACTACTACTGTCCCATCATTGGCTAATGTGTCACTCACTGTCACTGTAGCAGGCAGAGCCCGATGAGACTTGTAGTCCCATCGGACGATGCCTGCACACAGAGACACACACACACACACCCCCAAAGACCATCCCCCGCAGCAGACCCCAGCACATACCGGCGCCGGCACGCAGAGCCCCAGCGCCGGCCCGCACTTACCGGCGCCGGCACGCAGAGCCCCGACGCCCGCACAATCATCCCTTCACAGCCTCGCCCGCCCCAGCACAGCCCCGCCCCCAGCACAGTCCTGCAGGCAGCCACCGCCCCGCCCACAGCCCAGTCACTCTTGATGAGTGACTGCTGACTGTGAGGCTGGCTCACGCCTGCTGCTGACGCCAGGTCAATTTCCAGAGTCTGGAAATTGACGTGACGTCGGCGGAAATAAGCGGCGGCTGCAACCTGGGGGTCACGTGACCCGGACTCAGCCGCAGGCATAGCGCCGCTCACAGGCGAAAACGGCAACGGAAGGTATTTGCACAATTCATTAGGGGCCCCAGGGGGATACATTGGGGGGTTAACTGAAAGGGACCTTACATTAGTAGAACCACTCCAGCACTGAAATTTAAAAAAATCATGCAGATCTCAATCTGATGGAGACTTTGTGGCCTGATCCAAGAAAATCCCACCTGGCAACTTTTTTTGTTCATTTTTTTTTTTTTTTTTACTCAACTAGGTCATAAAATATATAGGGGCACAAGAGACAGAATGAAGTAAAAATAATAAAAAAAAAAATAGACTATTTTTGGCTTGACTGATCACTCACTGTAGGTGTAATGTCAGGCAAAGAAGTCAGACAGTTTAGAAGAGACCGGCAGGAACCCTTCTTCCTTGGTTCAGTCACATTAGTGTCGCATTCAGTCGCATCACTACTCAAAGTATTTTTTTGCTGACACATTGATATGTGTAACAATGGAGCCTGTCTCGCATTCATGCTGCCCACGGTTTAGGCAGAATGAATCACCTGACAGGTCCCTTTTAATTTATTTGCACACATGTACCCCCCTCTATCTATAGGGATGATTACAATGAGAAAATGTGAGAACAATGTCTACATTCTTCTGTATGTGTCCTTGCATTAGCAATGTGCGGTATTTTACTTAAAAGTCTCCTTTTCTGCTTTTTATGATAATCCCAGACTTTAGTAGAACACACCAACATATTTTCTTATATCTATTAGCTAACCAGCTGAAAGAATACACAAGATACTTTTCGTTGCATTTCCAGTGTCACAACAGTAAAAAAAAATCTATTATTTATTCCATTTTTATCAGGAAAAGACTGCAAACATCCAAAGCAGAAAACATTTACCATGTGCTACAGCAATAAAAGGCTTAAACCACGGAGGAGAACATCAAACCATATGATCACCAACAGAAGACAGCGGCTCTCGGTCCACCCTATCCCCCGGCACACAAATGTTCTAACTGGGTCTCTTCGCACAAAGTAACAAAGCCTTTGAATGCTGGCTACAAGAAAAAAGTCCCGAAAAGCCTCTAACCATGCCAAGCCTTATCAAAGCACCTTAACTAATCTTCTCAACCTGTTCCGCTCTTGCCTAAAGGGCTCGAAATCACCGCATTTAGTAACAGTATAAAAATAGACAGTTCTGTGGTTCACTGTGTCCAACTGCATTACCAGTCCTACAGCTATAGTTCGTTAAAGCCAGGGACATGTAGCAATTAAATACAACTATTCCGTTTTCCAGAACGCTACACAACTGATTGAAAGATAGAGCGGACGCTGAAAAATATGCTCACGCACCGTGCGCACTTACAGACTGGGTCTGACAAAGATTCAGTCTCAAAAATATCGCCTGAAAAGGTTTAAAGAGAGGTTCATAGGCGTTACATATAGATCACTTTCTCCACACTAATCGTGACATTTCCATGGAAAGAATATTAGAAGACTGTCTTCAGATACACGTCAGGCTCCATTTGACGCCATCACATGAGGCATTTGACTGGAAGTGCGAATTCCCCTGTGACTTCACAACATGACACAAAGCATGGCACATTGCGGCTTACAGCAGCACTGCGCGAGAGCGGCTATAGCCACACTACTTGTATGGTAGGAGCATTAATTAGCTTTACTTAAATTATCTCATTTTAACATATCAGTGCGGTAATTTCTAATGTCCATCAGAACAAGCTAATTTATGGTTTCTGACAGCACACACAGCAAGCCTGTCTCCGCTGCCTAATCTGTGTGGCTTAATTAGTAATACAGAATTAATTCTGACACCTTCAAAAATGGGAAACAGTAAGACCATTGGTAGGTCATATTAATGCATCTACATCTGGAAGACTCGCCTCAGTATCTTACACTAATTAGATTTTTAAAGGACATTCTTCTCTTGATTAGCATGCCTACCCTCCACAACCCCAGCTTGCTAATATTAGTCTGAGGGGTATCACCTCCATTTTCTATGGCATTAAATGCACATTCTCTCTGTATTCAGTTCACTTATCACAAAACACAATTACCAACAAAAACTTCCAAGAACAAGGTCTCACAATAGGGTGCATGCATCTTACAGAGACCTATCACTAGTGCACTAGTAGGCTGTTTTTACTCATTTTACTCCTGAAGCCCCCGAGTTTTCAGTTTTTAGTTTCTAATGTTTTGTCAAAAAAGCCATAGGGTTTCAAAGACATGGGCCTTTTTATTTTTGGTGCAAATTTTTATGGTTTTCACCAAAGGGGTGCAGCTCACAGCATTTTTAGGGGGAATGTCTTTAGGCTGCTCTGCATTATTACCCTGTGAGCTTCGCACCCTTGTAAAGACCATAAAATTGGCACTAAATAAAAAGACCCATATATATCTGGCACTGTAAGCCATGGGACGGAATACTTGAGAGCATGCGGGTATAAAATAGGAGCGGAATCTGATCTCCTTTTACCTGGTGACAGGTTCTCTTTAAGTATGGAGAGCAAACATGTTTTGTGCCGAGTGCGAAGCATAGACAAATCAATTGTTTCTGGGTGGGTTAAAGAGAGCAGATTAGGAGATAGTCCGTAGCTGTGGATGATAAAAATAATGGTTGGAAAGCGTCAATTAGTGATGAGCGAATATACTCGTTTCTCGAGATTTCCCGAGCACGCTCGGGTGTCCTCCAAGTATTTTTAGTACTCGGAGATTTAGTTTTCATTGCCGCAGCTGAATGATTTACATCTCTTAGCCAGCTTGATTATATGTGGGGATTCCATAGCAACCAGGCAACCCCCCACATGTGCTTATGCTGGCTAGTAGCTGTAGATCATTCAGCTGCGGCAACGAAAACTAAATCTCCGAGCACTTACAAATACTCGGCGGTCACCCGAGCGTGCTCAGGAAATCTCGAGCAACGAGTATATTCGCTCATCACTAGTCACAATCAAAACAGGAAAATGTGATGGGCCATTTTAAAAGTTTACAGGTTTCTGTTTAAAGAAGACTAGGTTTGTATATATGACATAAGTAATGAGTAAGTATAAAAAACAAAACCTATCCTCACTAGTCATGAGCGAGTGTACTCATTGCTCGGGTTTTCCTGAGCACACTCGGTGACCTCCGAGTATTTGTTATTGCTCGGAGATATAGTTTTCATCGCCTCAGTTGCATGATTTACGGCTTCCAGATACGCTGAATACATGTGAGGAATGCCTGTTTGTGAGGGAATTCCCACATGTATTCAGCGTATCTGGAAGCCATAAATCATGCAACTGAGGCGATGAAAACTATATCTCCGAGCAATAACAAATACTCGGAGGTCACCCGAGCGTGCTCGGGAAAACCCGAGCAATGAGTATACTCGCTCATCACTAATTCTCACCCAAAGTTATAGTAGTTACAGCTGGCAAACGCAGACTTCTCTAAGAGGAGATCACATACTTAGCCACTATTCTCTTGGTAATATCCAACACGTGGAAGCTCTCCAGCAATCTTTACATCCCCTTTATGTTCAAGCTGAGGACCTGGACTAGGCAAAATAAAGTATCCATTTCGCACTGAAGTGTTTCCTTTAGGCTGCATTCCCAAGATGAGTTTTTGGTGAATGCATGACATCGAAGGTGAGTGTATATCACTATTTTTTATTTTAATTCTTTTTTTTTTACCACTTATATGGTGCCCAGTGCGTGGAGGAGAGTCTCCTCTCCTCCACCCTGGGTACCAACCGCACATAATCTGCTTACTTCCCGCATCGTGGGCACAGCCCCGTGCGGGAAGTAAGCAGATCAATGGACTCCTAGGTGTGCGGAATCCCCTGCAATTCCGCATTTTAATGAACATGTTGCTTTTTTTTCCGCGATGCGATTTTTTCGCGGAAAAAAAGGCTACATTTGCACAAAAAATGTGGAATACACTGAAAATAATGGGAGGCATATGTTAGCGTTTTTTTTTGCGTTTTTATCACGTTTTTATAGCGAAAAAACGCGAAAAAAACACGAAAAATCCTGAACGTGTGCACATGGCCTTACAGTGCATATTTAAAAAAAAAAAATGCAAATAATTTATTTTACTTACCGTAATAGGTGCAGAAAATCTGCAATATAAAAAACTCACCAAAAGCTCATGGTGGGAACGTAGGCTGTTCACTTTTAAAACAACATACATATGCAAAATAAGGTTTTGTTCACAAGCTGCATTTTTCTATATTTTTTCTGCATGTTTTTCAAGAGTAAAAAGAGCTGCAGTTTATAGTACCAAAAAAAAAGTGAGTAAGATTTCTGAAATCTCATGCACATGCTAATTAGTTTTTTCATTGCGGATTTTAAACATGCGTTTTCCAAATCTGCAGAATGTCATTTCCTTCAGTGTTTTTGCAGCATTTTTCATCCATTCAAATAAATGGAGAATAACACAAGTAAAAACGCACATAAATGCATTAAAACCGTGTATTTTGGATGTAGTGTTTTTTTACTGCCAAACACTCAGGTTTTTGGTTCAGGAAATCCACTGCAAATACTTGAGCACATACCCTAAGAAAACGTGACAATTTTCCAGTCAGTTTCGGTAAGTACTCGCAAACACCTTTCAGGAGATCAGACTGGTCCTCTTTAACCACTCCTTGCTGCAAACAATTTTGCAATTTTGCATTTTCATTCTTTCTCTCCCCTTCCTTCCAAGAGACAGAATTTTTTTGATTCACGTAACCATATTGCATTTTTGCAGAAGTGGCAACAACAACAAAAATATAATTTGTTATCTTTTTTGCCATATGGTTCTTTCGGTCAGGATTCAATAATTTAATAATTTGATAGTTAACTTTTACAGACACAATGTTTTTTTTAAATATATGAATTTTTATGGTACGTTAATTTTTAATATTGTTTTAAAGTTTTTAATTTTGTCCCCTTTGTGGACTTAAAACTGCAATCAATTGACCGCTAATTCAATATTCTAGGAAGGGAGCCAGTGAGGGCACAGAATGAAGTAACCTCAGGATCACACACCCTAAATACCACTGTCAAGCATTGACATCAGCCTTTAAGGGTCTGACAGCAGCGATCAGAGCTTTTTAGATCAATATATACTGCATTAAATGTGCTCAGCTCCTGATTCCACTCCATTCACCCACAACCAATATGTGCCATCAACTGGATAGCTCACTGAACACTGGAGTACCCTCACCAATCCCAATGGGGCACTGCTGTGGAAGTCAAGCATGCTCAATTCCACTTCATTAAATTCCTATGAAAAAAATAATGGGGCCAGACACCCAATCATTAAATAACCTATATATACGGGATGCTTCTATACTTGGTATATCTCTATACTTAGTACAAAGTCTTTAAGGAAGAAAATAAACTAAACAGATCAGTGCTGAGAGGGAAGGCCAACACCTAAGGTTTAACGGCATAAGTGTTAAATTAGTATGGGTTTGAAATACCATTTTCCTATTTTAGGACATTTGTTGATTTTATTTTTTTTTAAGCTTTTCTTGAAAAATGCAACTAACCCATTAATCCTATATATAAAATGAAAAATGGCATACACAGGCTAAAGCAAAGCCAGTGGAAAAGGAGGTCATAAATGTGGCAAAGAGAGCATCCCCACAAAGAACAGCATCAATACATAATAATGCACACTAATACATAGTCCTCGTACATGTAAGCAAAGGGATAACAATTTATCGCCTCTTGGGTGCCAGTTAAAGAAAGACAAAAATGAACAGAAATGGAAGGGATGTACTGCTAGTGGGCGCCGCACTTCTGCAAGCATTTGTATGAATGAGCCTTTGCAAGGAATTGTTATTTTCCAGCAAATCTATTTTGTATTCTTGCATTCAATTTTGAAATCAGGAATAGAAACGCCAACATTAAAAATACCTAGCTTACTCACAATACCTCCCTCTAAAAAAAGTGACTCAACTGTACGCTTTCTTTAGTGAGGACTTGGAGAGTGTATCTTGAAGCTTACATTTTACATATATCTCAATACAGTGAAAGAAAGATGTTCTTTCACATTTAAATGTGGATTCCCTGCAACAATTCAACTCATTATGAGCGCTTGACGGCTTTGCCCGTTTCAATAGGCCGGCATTTCTAATCGCTTGTATATGCTATATTTTAATTCAAAGAATCAAAAAGGAAGAGAAGAGCCTTGCTTCAATCAGAAGAAATTTTAATGTCTAGTGCTTTAAAAAATACTATCAATTAAAAAAAAAAAAGGCAATCGAAGAAAGATTTGCATTGAAAAAGGTTCCTCAAAATATTTGATACACTTTCAAATAACTTAGAAACATTTTTTTATTGATCTATACATTAGGCGCAAAAAATATTTAAAAGTTGGAATACCTGTCACTTGAAAATGTATTTTTAATAATAAATAATGTAGTATTTCCAACTTTGCTTTGAATAGTCACATTTCCCATGTAAATAACTTATAAGATCATTGGGAAAAAAAACTACTTTCACTCTTTGGTTGCAGGGAGGAAATAATCTACTATATAATTGTCTAAGGGTCACTTCCGTCTGTCCTTCTGTCTGTCTGTCTTTCTGTCACGGATATTCATTGGTCGCGGCCTCTGTCTGTCATAGAACCCAAGTCGCTGATTGGTCGTGACAAAACAGCCACGACCAATCAGCGACGGGCACAGTAGGGCGGAAAAATGGCCGCTCCTTCCTCCCCGCAGTCAGTGCCCGCTCCGTACACCCCTCCAGTCTGCTCTCACACAGGGTTAATGGCAGCGGTAACGGACCGCGTTATGCCGCGGTGTAATGCACTCCGTTACCGCTATTAACCCTGTGTGACCAACTTTTTACTATTCATGCTGCCTATGCAGCATGAATAGTAAAACGATCTAATGTTAAAAATAATTAAAAAAATCAAAAATCGTTATATACTCACCGTCCGTCGGCCCCCGGATCGACAACAGGTCTTTCCCGCTCGCGACGCTCCGGTGACCGCTCCATGCTGCGATCTCGTGAGATGATGAAATAGCAGTCTCGCGAGACCGCAATGCACTCTTCAGACCGGAGAGCACGAACAGCGTCGGTAACCACTTCGCTTGGATGCGGGAGCTCCGGAAGGTGAGTATATAACTATTTTTTATTTTATTTATTTATTTTTTTTTTTTTTAACAGGGATATGATGCCCACATTGCTATATACTACGTGGGCTGGGCAATATACTACATGGGCTGGGCAATATACTACGTGGGCTGGGCTATGTACTGCGTGGGCTGCGCAATGTACTGCGTGGGCTGGGCTATGTACTGCGTGGGCTGCGCAATGTACTGCGTGGGCTGCGCAATGTACTGCGTGGGCTGCGCAATGTACTGCGTGGGCTGCGCAATGTACTGCGTGGGCTGCGCAATGTACTGCGTGGGCTGCGCAATGTACTGCGTGGGCTGCGCAATGTACTGCGTGGGCTGCGCAATGTACTGCGTGGGCTGCGCAATGTACTGCGTGGGCTGCGCAATGTACTGCGTGGGCTGCGCAATGTACTGCGTGGGCTGCGCAATGTACTGCGTGGGCTGCGCAATGTACTGCGTGGGCTGCGCAATGTACTGCGTGGGCTGCGCAATGTACTGCGTGGGCTGCGCAATGTACTGCGTGGGCTGCGCAATGTACTGCGTGGGCTGCGCAATGTACTGCGTGGGCTGCGCAATGTACTGCGTGGGCTGCGCAATGTACTGCGTGGGCTGCGCAATGTACTGCGTGGGCTGCGCAATGTACTGCGTGGGCTGCGCAATGTACTGCGTGGGCTGCGCAATGTACTGCGTGGGCTGCGCAATGTACTGCGTGGGCTGCGCAATGTACTGCGTGGGCTGCGCAATGTACTGCGTGGGCTGCGCAATGTACTGCGTGGGCTGCGCAATGTACTGCGTGGGCTGCGCAATGTACTGCGTGGGCTGCGCAATGTACTGCGTGGCCTGCGCAATGTACTGCGTGGCCTGCGCAATGTACTGCGTGGCCTGCGCAATGTACTGCGTGGCCTGCGCAATGTACTGCGTGGCCTGCGCAATGTACTGCGTGGCCTGCGCAATGTACTGCGTGGCCTGCGCAATGTACTGCGTGGCCTGCGCAATGTACTGCGTGGCCTGCGCAATGTACTGCGTGGCCTGCGCAATGTACTGCGTGGCCTGCGCAATGTACTGCGTGGCCTGCGCAATGTACTGCGTGGCCTGCGCAATGTACTGCGTGGCCTGCGCAATGTACTGCGTGGCCTGCGCAATGTACTGCGTGGCCTGCGCAATGTACTGCGTGGCCTGCGCAATGTACTGCGTGGCCTGCGCAATGTACTGCGTGGCCTGCGCAATGTACTGCGTGGCCTGCGCAATGTACTGCGTGGCCTGCGCAATGTACTGCGTGGCCTGCGCAATGTACTGCGTGGCCTGCGCAATGTACTTACCTACACGCAACCTCTGATCCTCACAAGATCTCCTTCTCTACTCCCCTCTTATCTCCTCTTCCCACAATCGTATACAAGATTTCTCTCGCTCATCACCCCTACTCTGGAACCCTCTACCACAACACATCAGACTCTCGCCTACCATCGAAACCTTCAAAAAGAGCCTGAAGACCCACCTCTTCCGACAAGCCTACAACCTGCAGTAACCACCGATCAACCAAACCGCTGCATGACCAGCTCTATCCTCACCTACTGTATTCTCACCCATCCCTTTTAGATTGTGAGTCTTCGCGGGCAGGGTCCGCTCTCCTCCTGTACCAGTTATGACTTGTATTGTTCAAGATTATTGTACTTGTTTTTATTATGCATACCCCTCCTCACATGTAAATGGGCTATAACAATAAATAATAATAATAATAATAATACTGCGCTGGCTGCGCAATGTACTGCGTGGGCTGTACAATATACTACGTGGGCTGTGCTATACACTACGCATACATATTCTAGAATACCCGATGCGTTTGAATCGGGCCACCATCTAGTATAAGAAATAAACACAAATCACCTGTATTATTCACCTGTCAAAGGCAGTATGTCATCACAAAATAGCTGTACAAGAAAAGTATGATTAATCCAATTACATAAACAATTTTAAAAAAACAACTCAAAAATGACAATGTTGGCCCCCTGAAAATAATCTGGGTGAAATGGAGCAAGAGGGTGAGGTACATAAAATATGAACAATGAGACAAGGAGAAAATATGTGCAACTGGGTTAACACTCAGTGCTAGGAAACATAAGGTGGTTAATAACAGAACAAACTGGTTGGCTCACTGTTAGTGGGTAACACAGGGGTCAGTATTGGTCCATTTTCTTAATTAATACATTTATGGCCATGTAGAAGGTATACAGAGTAGAATTTACGGTAAATATTAGTGATAAGCGAGTGTACTCGTTGCTCGGGTTTTCCCAAGCACACTCAGGTGTTCTCCGAGTATTTTTTAGTGCTCGGAGATTTAGTTTTCGTTGCCTCAGCTGCATGACTTACGGCTGATGGGCAGCTTGAACACATGTGGGGATTCCCTAGCAACCAGGCAACCCCCACATATACTCAGGCTGGCTAGCCGAGCAAACCCGAGCAACGAGTACACCCGCTCATCACTGGTAAATATAAGCTATGGAAGATAATCAATACAGACAAGAATAATATAATATTCTAGAGAGATTTGGGGAAGCTGGAGGCATGGGCTGAAAAATGGCAATCAGAGTTTCATGTAGATAAATATAAAGTCATGCATTTGAGCCGAGGAGGCTAAATATTCAATTACCGTATATACTAAATGGTAAAAGGTAAATGGTAAAAAGGGTCACTGAAAAACACTTGGGTGTATGGGTGGACGGCAAACTTGCCTTTAGTGATCAGTGCTGGATAGCCACAGCCATAGCAAATAATAATATAATTATGGGGTGCAATAAAAGAGGCATACATACTCATGACAAGAGCAAAGTTTTGCCTCTTTATAAGTCAGTAGTCAAAGCACACTCAGAATACAGTATACAGCTTTAGGTACCAGTGCATATGAAGGACATAGTTGAACTGAATCAGGTGAGAGAAGACCGACAAAGGGAATTAAGGGAATGGTTGAACTGCAATAAAAAGACAGGTTACCAAACCAAAGGCCTAGGAACAATCTTATTACAATGTACAAATATGAATGAACAGTACAGAGATCTTTCTAATAATCTTTTTACACCTTGGCCTCTAATGGTGACACGTGGGCATCCTCTACAACTAAAGAAAATAAGATTTAAAAGGGGTATTCCCATCTCCATGGTTACAAGCACGAAAAACTAACTATCACTTTATGAGTGGTCGTAACCATGGATACCCAAGCTACTGCAATGCTCTGCACATGGGGTAAGCGACATAGCGAATCAAAAAAATTATACCACGTTTTAATTGGAGGTATTTGCTAATATTATCACTACACCTAATACGTATTGGGATAGTGTATTGGTGTGATGTGGGAGTACTGCTTTAAGCATCACAGCAGACAAAGTTATTTTTTTTTACTTTAGAAATAGTAAGACTATAGAACTCGCTGCCACAACATGTTGTAATGGTAATTTCACTAAAAAAAAAAAAAAAGTTAAATGATGATGGAAACAGATTTTCTCTTAGAATGCTATGTTGTGCCATTCCTTTGTTATTCCTCCTAGAAATGTATGAGCAACCTTAAACTATAGTATGGCGCTGACTGGACAGTTTCGGACTATCTACAGATTACACATAAAAACAGAATGCTCATGCACATCTATCAAATTTTCATTACATTTCCAGGAGGAAACAAACGAGGACCACCATTATACAAAGCTCTAATAATTCCCAGAAATGTTAGTCATGTAAAATAAAAATATGGTATGTACTAACAAATCACAAAAGTGAAGTAAAGTCCTTAAGAAGTGTACTTATTTAACCGCTTACTGACAGAGCTAATTTGCAGCTTAACCCCTTCACCCCGAAGCCTGTTTTCACCTAAGTGACAGGGCCAATTTTTAGAATTCTGACCACTGTCACTTTATGAGGTCATAACTCTAAAACGCTTCAACGGATCCTGGTGATTCTGACATTGTTTTCTCGTGACATATTGTACTTCATGATAGTGGTAAAACTTCTTCGATATGACTTGCATTTATTTGTGAAAAAAACAAAAATTTGTCGAAAATTATGAAAATGTAGCAATTTTCAAACTTTTTGTTTTTATGCCCTTAAATTAGAGAGTTATATCACATAATATAGTTAATAAACAACATTTCCCACATGTCTGCTTTACATCAGCACAATTTTGGAAACATTCTTTTTGTTAGGGAGTTATAAGGGTTAAAAGTTGACCAGCGATTTCTCATTTTTGCAACAAAATTTACAAAACCATTTTTTTTACGGACCACCTCACACTTGAAGTGACTTTGAGGGGTCTATATGACAGAAAATGCCCCAAAGTGACACCATTCTAAAAACTGCACCCCTCAAGGTACTCAAAACCACATTCAAAAAGTTTATTAACCCTTCAGGTGCTTCACAGGAATTTTTGGAATGTTTAAAAAAAATTGAACATTTAACTTTTTTTTTCACAAAATTTTTACTTCAGATCCAATTTGTTTTATTTTACCAAGGGTAACAGGAGAAATTGGACCAAAAAAGTTGTTGTACAATTTGTCCTGAGTACGCCGATACCCCACATGTTGGGGTTAACCATTGATTGGGCACATGGCAGAGCTCGGAAGGGAAGGAGCGCCATTTGACTTTTCAATGCAAGATTTGCTGGAATTGAGATCGGAACCCATGTCGCGATTGGAGAGCCCCTGATGTGCCTAAACAGTGGAAACCCCCAAAAGTGACACCATATTGGAAAGTAGACCCTCTAAGGAACTAATCTAGATGTGTGGTGAGCACTTTGAACCTCCAAGTGCTTCACAGAAGTTTATAATGTAGAGCCGTAAAAAAAAATTAATATTAATTTTCACAAAAAATGATCTTTTTGCCCCAAATTTTTTATTTTCCCAAGGGTAACAGGAGAAATTGGACCCCAAAAGTTGTTGTGCAATTTGTCCTGAGTACGCAGATACTTCATACATGGGGATAAACCACTGATTGGGCACATGGCAGAGCTCGGAAGGGAAGGAGCGCCATTTGACTTTTCAATGCAAAATTGGCTGGAATTGAGATCGGAACCCATATCGTGTTTGGAGAGCCCCTGACGTGCCTAAACAGTGGAAACCCCCACAAGTGACACCATTTTGGAAAGTAGACCCTCTAAGGAACTAATCTAGATGTGTGGTGAGCACTTTGAACCTCCAAGTGCTTCACAGAAGTTTATAATGTAGAGCCATAAAAAAAAAATCATATTAATTTTCACAAAAAATGATCTTTTTGCCCCAAATTTTTTATTTTTCCAAGGGTAACAGGAGAAATTGGACCCCAAAAGTTGTTGTCCAACTTGTCCTGAGAACGCTGATACCCCATATGTTGGGGGAAACCACTGTTTGGGCGCACAGGAGAACTCGGAAGGGAAGGAGCACTGTTTTAGTTTTTCAAAGCAGAATTGGCTGGAATTGAGATCAGACGCCATGTCGCGTTTGGAGAGCCCCTGATGTGCCTAAACAGTGAAAACTCCCCAATTCTAACTGAAACCCCAACCCTAACCCCAGCCCTAACCCCAACCCTAACCCTAGCCCTAACCCTAGTCCTAACCCGAGCGCTACTTTCACACTAGCGTTTTTTTTACATACGTCGCAATGCGTCGTTTTGGCGAAAAAACGCATCCTGCAAAGTCATCTGCAGGATGCATTTTTTCCCCATAGACTAACATTAGCAACGCATTGCGACGTATTGACACACGTAGCAACCGTCGTGCGACGGTTGCGTCGTGTTGTGGCGGACCGCCGGCAGCAAAAAACGTTACATGTAACTTTTTTTGTACCGACGGTCCACCATTTCCGACCGCGCATGCGCGGCTGGATCTCCGCCCCCACCTCCCCGCACCTCACAATGGGGCAGCGGATGCGTGGAAAAACAGCATCCGCTGCCCCCGTTGTGCGGCGCTTGCACAGTATGCGTCGGAACGTCGGGCCGACGCAGCGCGACGGCCCCGTACCGACGCTAGTGTGAAAGTAGCCTAATGGGAAAATGGAAATAAATATATTTTTTAAAATTTTATTATTTTTCCCTAACTAAGGGGGTGATGAAGGGGGATTTGATTTACTTTTATAGCGTTTTTTGGGCGGATTTTTATGGTTGGCAGCCATCACACACTAAAAGACGCTTTTTAAAAAATAGTTTTTGCATCACCACATTTTGAGAGCTATAATTTATCCATATTTTGGCCCACAGAGTCATGTGAGATCGTGTTTTTTGCGGGATGAGTTGACGTTTTTATTGGTACCATTTTCGGGCACATGACATTTTTTGATCGCTTTTTATTCCGATTTTTGGGAGGCGGAATGAACAAAAACCAGCAATTCCTGAAATTCTTTTAGGGGGGGGGGGCGTTTATACCATTCCACGTGTGGTAAAATTGATAAAGCAGTTTTATTCTTCAGGTCAGTACGATTACAGCGATACCTCATTTATGTAATTTTTTTATGTTTTGGCGCTTTTACACAATAAAAACTATTTTATATAAAAAAAATAATTGTTTTTGCATCGCTTTATTCTGAGAGCTATAACTTTTATTTTTCTGCTGATGATGCTGTATGGCGGCTTTTTTTTTGCAGGACAAGATGACGTTTTCAGCGGTACCATGGTTATTTATATCCGTCTTTTTGATCGCGTGTTATTCCACTTTTTGTTTGGCGGTATGAGAATAAAGCGTTGTTTTTTGCCTCGTTTTTTTGTTTGTTTTTTTACGATGTTCACTGAAGGGGTTAACTAGTGATATATTTTTATAGGTGGGGTCGTTACGGACACGGCGATACTAAATATGTGTACTTTTATTGTGTGATTTTTTTTATTTAGATGAAGAAATGTATTTATGGGAATATTTTTTTTTTTTTCTTTATTTAGGAATTTTTTTTTTCTTTTTCTTTTTTTTTTTTTTTTTTTTACACATGTGGACATTTTTTTTTTTACTTTTTTACTTTGTCCCAGGGGGGGACATCACAGATCGGTGATCTGACAGTGTGCACAGCACTCTGTCAGATCACCGATCTTAGAGGCACGTTACAGAGGCTTGCCGGCGCCTGCTATGAGGAATTCTCAGCAGGCGCCGGCAAGCAGGGTCATCTCATGAGTCCCGCGGCCATCTTGGATCCGGGGACTCCTTCCAGGTCACCGGAGCAGCGCGATCTCATCGCGCTGCTCCGGTGGGAGAGCGCAGGGAGCCCCCGTCCCTGCGCGATCCCCCTCTATGCCGCTGTCATTATTGACAGCGGCATCAGAGGGGTTAAATGCCCGCGATCGGCGATAGCGCCGATCGTGGGCATTGCTGCGGGGTGTCAGCTGTCATATACAGCTGACACCCGCACCCGATCACCGCGGCGCTCAGCGCGAGACCGCGGTGATCGATGCGCCGTACTGGTAATGCGGCTGGCACTAATGCAGTGCCTGCAGCGCCGTACGGCGCATGGCACGAAGGGGTTAATGACCGGGACAATTTTTACAACTCTGACCACTGTCACTTTATGAGGTTATAGTTCTGGAACGCTTTAACGGATCCCACTGATTCTAAGACTGTTTTTCTTGACATATTGTATTCATGATAGTGGTAAAATTTATTCGATATGACTTGCATTTACTTATGAAAAAAACGGAAATATGGTGAAAACTTTTAAAATTTTGCAATTTTCAAACTTTTAATTTTTGTGCTTTTAAATCAGAGAGATGTCTCACAAAATACTAAAATAAACAACATTTCCCACATGTCTATTTTACATCAGCACAATTTTGGAAACAACATTTTTTTTGTTAGGAAGTTATAAGGGTTAAAAGTTGACCAGCGATTTCTCATTTTTACCACAAAATTTACAAAACCCTTTTTTTCTTTTTTTTAGGGACCGTCTCACATTTAAAGCCACATTGTGGGGTGCACATGACAGAAAATACCCCAAAGTGACAACATTCTAAAAATTGCACCCCTCAAGGTGCTCAAAACCACATTCAAGAAGTTTATTAACCCTTTACGTTCTTTACAGGAACTGAAGCAATGTGGAAGGAAAAATTAACGTTTGACTTTTTTTTTTTTTTTTTTTACAAACATTTGATTTCAGAACCAATTTTTCTAATTTTCACAAGTGTAAAAAGAGAAAATGAATCACAAAATTTGTTGTGCAATTTCTCCTGAATACGCCGATACCCCATATGTGGGGGTAAACCACTGTCTGGGCGCACCGCAGAGCTTGGAAGGGAAGGAGTGCCGTTTTACTTTTTCAATGTAGAATTGGCTGGAATTGAGATCGGATGCCATGTCGCGTTTGGAGAGTCCCTGATGTGCCTAAAAAGTGGAAACCCCCACAAGTTGCACCATTTTGGAAACTATACCTCTTAAGGAACTTATCTAGATGTGTGGTGAGCACTTTGAACCCCCAAATGCTTCACAGAAGTTTATAACGTAAAGCCATGAAAATAAAAATTCATATTTTCTCCACAAAAATGAAAATTTCTCCCCCAAATTTTTATTTTCACAAGGGTAACAGGAAAAATTTGAACCCCAAAGATGTTGTGCAATTTGTCCTGAGTATGCCGATACCCCATATGTGGGGGTAAACCACTGTTTCGGCGCATGGCAGAGCTCGGAAGGGAAAGAGCGCAGTTTGACTTTTTCAGTGCTGAATTGCCTGGAATTGAGATCGGACACCATGTCGCGTTTGGAGAGCCCCTGAAGTGCCTAAACAGTGGAAACCCCCCATAAGTGACACCATATCGTTAACCAGACCACCAAAGGAACTTATGTGTGGTGAGCACTTTGAACCCCCAAGTGTTTCACTAAAGTTTATAACGCAGAGCCGTGAAAATAAAAAATCTTTTTTTCCACAAAAATAATTTTTTAGCAGGCAATTTTTTATTTTCACAAGCGTAACAGGACAAATTGAACAACAACTTTTGGGGTCCAATTTCTCCTGAGTATGCTGGTACGTTATATGTGGGAGAAAACTACTGTTTGAGCAAACACGTCGGGGCTCTTGATGTGCATAACCAGTAGAAACCCCACACAAGTGACCCCATTTTGGAAACTACACCCCCAAGGAGCTTATCTAGATGTGTGATGAGCACTTTGAACGCCCAAGTGCTTCATAGACGTTTATAACGCAGAGCCGTGAAAACAATTTTTTTTTCCACAAAAAATTATTTTTTAGCCCACAAATTTTTATTTTCCCAAGGGTAACAGGACAAATTGGACTACAAAAGTTGTCGTCCAATTTTACCCGAGTACGCTGATGCCCCAAATTTGGGGATAAACCAGTGTTTGGGCGCACAGCAGAGCTCAGAAGGGAGGGAGCGCCATTTTGAACGCAAAATTGGCTTGAATTAATGGTGGCGCCATGTAACATTTGAAGATCCCTGATGTACCTAAACAGTGGAAACCCCCCAATTCTAACTCCAACCCTAACCCCAACCCACCCCTAACCCTAATCCCAACCCTAACCATAACCCTAATCACAACCCTAATCCCAACCCTAACCATATCCCTAATCACAACCCTAACCCCAACACACCCCTAACCGTAATCCCAACCCTAGCCATAACCCTAACCCTAATCTCAACCCTAACCCCAACACACCCCTAACTTTAGCCCCAACCCTAACTTTAGCCCCAACCCTAATCCTATCTTTAGCCCAACTCTAACCCTAATGGGAAAATGGAAATAAATATATTTTCTTTATTTTATTATTTTTCCTTAACTAAGAGGGTGTTAAAGGAGGGGTTTATTTACTTTTATTTTAATCACTGTGATAGGGCCATCACAGTGACCAAAATGAGCCAATAGGAAAAATTTCCCTATTGTTGCCGGGTGCAGGCTGGAAGATCTCTGCGCGCGCACATGCCCGCAATTTTCTCCCGGAAGAAGAAGCCGGAGGCACGGGGGAAAGAACGGGGGGACAGCAAGGACAATGGAGGTACCGGGGGGCAAATCAGAGACCCTATTTCTCTCTCCTCTGATGTGCAATCACATTAGAGCAGAGAGAAATTAAATGGCAAATTGCACTTTTTTTAATTTTTTTGCGGTCGCCGTTATACGGTTAATAACGGCGAAGCAATCCCGGGGTCGGTAAAAACCGACCCAAATCATGTTCTCTGGGCTCTCGGCTACCCCTGGCAGCCGAGACCCGGGAGAAATTCCGACTCTAGGGGGCGCTATAAACTTTTTCCACAGTACACAGTGTCGAAATACGATCACAAAAGATTGTCATTCAACAATTTTAGGATGAATGCACACATCAATGGTAAAGTAAACATATCCACAGAAGTCTATAGGCTCGTACTGTAACTCCTGTACGCCTTTAAGAGTATTCAAGAACATAACTTTTTTTTTTTTTTTTTTAAAGAAAAATGGAAAAAAATAATTACGGCATATGCACTAGCCTTCAGCGATACAATTGCACAAGTAGCTATAGCGACAAAGCACAGACAAGTATGGACCACATGTTCTCAGCTCCATTTATTCAGTTTTGCAGTGGATGGAGCCTAAAACTCACTTCATTAATTTATAAAGACCAGCACATTTGTGCAGATCATAACCAAATGACGCAATTAACAGAAATCACTACTTAACCGATTAACTGGATGAATAGAAAGTGCAATGCTTCACAACTCTAAGCTAATAATCTGAAGTATTACATTAATAGCTATTCCCTAATATATTGTACTCAGCTGAACATGAACATAGGGCACAGCAGAGATGCAGCCTACTGACAGACTGCAGTGCATCTGTGGAGGAAAGACATTCACTAATTCACTTGCTTTATGTTCAGCTAATGAAATGGAATTGCTACAAATGTTTTGCAAAAGTGTCACAAAACCATATGAACAGTTTATATGGTTGGTCTGAATCTTCAAAAGCATCTGTCAGCACGAAATGTCAGTTGAAACTAAGCACAGAACTGTAGCAAAGCCAGGTAGGCTAGGGTTAAATCCTAGCTCAACAGGTTCTTATTAGTTCTCCCGACTAGCCCTGCATATCACTAGGCTAGCTTTTCTCCAGCTCAAGGTTGCTGATCAGACTGGATGTGTCTAGGAGCGGAAGAGAGAGACAGGCCAGAATTCCTGTCGCAGAAGAATCTGCACAGGTCATGTGCATAGAATTGCAAGTATCAGTATGAGTAGCCAGGGTCTGTTTTGTTTAGTTGGCAGCTCGACAAGACTAGGAATTAAAGTTTAGGATTTTGTTTTGGTGCTGTGCAACCTGTGGAAAGCAATAAAAACTGCACGTGTTTGGACCAAAACTGCACTGCCTGTATGAACGCTACCCAAGGCCTACTGTCTACCATTTCCTACAAGACATACATCTACTAAAAATCGTACCTTGCTGACAAAATTGTGGATTTTGCCACAAATTATTCTGTATTCAAATATACTTATGAGAGGTTTGGTGAACCCTTGACGTGGCCGAGCAGTTCATTACATATTTGCATCCATCAGCTCCCCCTCTTCCATGATTAACTGCTCTGCATTCACACGATCTAGTGAAGGCTAGAGACAGAAAAAAAAAATAGGTGGAAAGGCGCACTGAACTTCTCAGCCACTCCAAGTTTGCGCCAAGCTCCTCAAGGCATATCTGAATAGAGAACAATTTTTGGCAACAGATTTGTAGACCAACATTAGGTTGTGTTCACTACAAGTAGTTGTGCTTGGTTTGAACAGCCATTTTGTTTTCATAAACCGTTACACTGCCAACACATTCACAGTGTGTACTTACCAAGGTCAGTGTTTGGACCTGCAAGAAGCTGTTTAAACTTTTCCAGGCGAAAGGCTTCTCTTTCAGATAACCCAGCAGTGGTCAAGGAGATCTGGTCAGTTGACTTGCCCATAGGTATTGTAGATGGCGGATATGGTACCGACTGCTGTCTCTGCACGGAATGTTTTTCACCTGCAACATAAAGTACAAAAATGTGTGCTTAGTTATGCAGAAAGACATTGGTGTAGTCAGGATCATGAATAAACTGTAAGAAGTTAAAACATAAAACAATTTTATGTATAAGCATAAATCACTCCGCAGCTAAAAGGAACACATAGGACATATAAATTATCCAAACTTAATGGTTTCAATGAAGTAACAGCTACTAGAAAAGCAGACGTCCAGTAGAGAAAACTTGTTTAAAGAGTGTGTGGAAGGCTACATCACACATCTAAAACAAGAGAATACGACTGATTGAGGACATTCTAAATCATTAGTATGGTCTGGGAACCACTTTCTTATGGACTAATAGAAATAGAAGACTTCCAGCACAGGAATCCTTTTTCAGTAAAAAATTCTTTATTAATTTAAACATCTTCAGCGATTAAAGACAACATCATTGGGACCCCCTCAAAGGCCTGATGCGTTTCGGACCCAGTAAAAACAGTGCTTCCTCAAAGGTCTTTGAGTGATCAGGCTCTTTCCATCTTCTTGCCCTACTACTTGCACAAGTGACCCTATTCCCACACACCTCCTTAAGTTCATTTCCCCAGCTGTCACCACTCACCGAATAAAAATATTCAACCACTGTCTCGCTCTTCTATACTTTTGTTTACTCATTTAAACACGCCAGAATACATCCATTACTTAAAAATAATGTCCCTCGACAAAACTGTGCTGCCAACTATAGACCTGTCTCTAATCTTCCCTTCATCTCTAAACTCCTGGAATGCTTGGTCCACTCCCATCTAATCCGTCATCTCTCAGATCACTCTCTTCTTGACCCTCTACAATCCGATTTCTCCTCTTATACTCTACTCTCTATCTACAACGGGGATGTGGAAACCACAAAGAACGACCAAAACTGGACAAATAAAGTGCATAAATAATCTTTATTTAAAGTACAAACATTATATATTTAAAATCGTGACAATGATCAGACAACGATGACACAAGGTGTAAAAATGGTGCGAGACACCTGCAAAGAGCTGTTACTGTGCAAAAACAGAGACCTGCAGACCGGAAACAACTGGCTCCCAAATATTAAAGATGTAACTATAGGGGATAGAACACCCGAGTACAAGTGCTTGCTGCAAAAATGAGGTACACTTCATGATATCAAGTCATGTCCTGGGATACATATACTGGAGTACACCGTCATACTATAATTCCACCTCACTGGGTTAACACTGTACTAATCCCTAGGATACCCTCAAAGGGAAATATGCTGTGAATACACCATTACCCTATAGACCTCACATGCACTAATACCCCCATGGTCAACCATGACCCTGCACGGTCAGAACATCTATAAATAACAAGGCAAGCAGCCACTATCCCGGTGTAAATTACCTCAACAGGGGGGCACTCAAGTGTAACCAGGACCAGTCCGCACATCGGCCCGACGCGCGTTTCAGAGCAGGAACTCCTTCGTCGTCAGCAGCTAAATATAATGGTCACTACTCTATGCTAATTCTCCTGGATCTCTCTGCAGCATTCAACACTGTGGATCACCAGCTCCATCTCACTATGCTCCGCTCCATCGGCCTCAAGGACACTGTTCTCTCCTGGTTCTCCTCCTATCTCTCTAACCGTTCCTTCACTGTATCTTTT